>NC_069725.1:14557946-14702946 GCF_027358585.1 Pangasianodon hypophthalmus
AAGTAGCTTTTGAGTTCAACTCAGTAGAAGGCAACAAATGTTTCTTTCTTTCTTTCTGATTTTTTTTTTTTTTGCAAAGTTGCCTATGTATAGTGTACTGTTATATAGCATTTCCTTAGAATATGATGTTATATGAATATGATTTCCTTAGAATATGATGTACCATTGCACATCTATTTATCCATATGCTGTAAGAGTAAACATAAGACCTCCTTATTTTTTTCTTCTTTTCTTTCTTTCTTTCTGATGTAATTAAAGTTACCTATGTATAGTGTCCTGTTATATACTAGTTTCCTTTGAATATGTTGTACCATTGCACATCAGTTATCTTTCTCTTTACCTATATGATGTACCAGTAAACATACCTCTTCATTTTTCTTTCTTTCTTTCTTTCTTTCTGGTGTAATTAAAAGTTGCCTATGTATAGTGTAGTATTTTATATATAGTTCCGTTCAAACATGATGTCCCATTGCACGAGTTATTTTTCTCTTTATCTGTGTAATGTACCAGTAAACATAAAACCTCCTTATTCTTCCTTCCTTCCTTTCTTTCTGATGTAACTAAAGTTGCCTACATATAGTGTCCTGTTATATACTAGTTTCTTTCGAATATGATGTACCATCGCCCATCAGTTATCTTTCTCTTTATCAATATGATGTACCAGCAAACATAAGACCTCTTTATTTTTCTTCTTTCTTTCCTTTCTTCCTTTCTGATGTAATTAAAGTTGCCTATGTATAGTGTCCTGTTATATACTAGTTTCCTTTGAATATGATGTAGCATTGCACATCAGTTATTTTTCTCTTTACCTATATGATGCACCAGTAAACATAAGACCTCTTTATTTTTTCTTCTTTCCTTTCTTTCTTTCTTTCTTTCTTTCTTTCTTTCTTTCTGGTGTAATTAAAGTTGCCTATGTATAGTGTTTTATATATTTCCCTTTGAATATGATGTATCATTGCACATCAGTTATTTTTCTCTTTACCTATATGATGTACCAGTAACCATAAGACATGTTCCTTTTTTTTTTTTCTTCTCTCTCTCTCTCTCTCTCTCTCTCTCTCTCTCTCTCTCCCCCCCCCCTCCCCCCCCTCGATCACCCTCCCTGCATGGTGAACCCAGCGCTCTGAACTAGTGTACTCATTTCTCTCAAACGTGTGGAGTTTTAACGCGGGAGAGCGCTGATTGGCGGAGGCGGCGCTCACGTGACGCGTGGCCGCCTGGCGCCGCAGCGGGCTGAGCTCTGTGCTACAGCGGCGAGTCTGGCTGCGTGTGGAAGCGCCACACTGTAAATTACTGCAGGAACACAGCGCTTCTCCCATTATGGGCGACAAGAAAAGCCCATCCAGGTATTTGGTCGAACCGTGTTTCAGATGCATTGTGCAGTGCCTGCGCGAGGACTCGGGTTGAGATGGAGCCGTTTTTGCTGAGCGTGTTAAAGAGAGAGAAAAAGCGCAGCAATGGCGGAGCCTTATTCCCGGCTCTCCAGATTTAGACAAAGGAATTCAGGAGACGCCTCGTCTCCTCGGTGCTTTGTGCTTTTTCTCCTAGTCGCTGCTCGTGCCCTTGACATCCACGCACTTCCGATGACCCAATGCACTTATTAGTCGGCGGGTTGTAATGTAGCAGAGCTTAATTGGGCTGCTTTTCTTTATACTGAATTCATTTCGATGCATGCCTGTCATACTGATCAGGAGCACGCGTAGGTGAGTGACACGTTTGCAACAGCCATGCATATGACATGCAAAATCCTCTTTTAAATCCCACAGGCCAAAAAGACACGCCAAGCCCTGTGCAGACGACGGATTTTGGGACTGTAGTGTCTGCACGTTCCGCAACAGCGCCGAGGCGTTCAAATGCAGCATGTGTGATGTGCGCAAAGGCACGTCCACAAGGTAAACTTTCTGCCTGAGCTCTGAGCCTCTTCCTCAGCTGCCCATTTTCATCTGTGTGTGTGTGTGTGTGTATGTGTGTGAGGGCATTCATCTTAACTCTTCATATGACTTCTCTACATGATACTTTCTTTTGTCCTATAGATCCTTAAAGATTATATAGATTATGCAAGATCCTTATGGATCCTTAAAGATTATATAGATTATGCAAGATCCTTATGGATCCTTAAAGATTATATAGATTATGCAAGATCCTTATGGATCCTTATAGATTATATAGACCATACAAGATCCTTATGGATCCTTATAGATTATATAGACTATGCAAGATCCTTATAGATTATATAGACTATGCAAGATCCTTATGGATCCTTATAGATTATATAGACTATGCAAGATCCTTATGGATCCTTATAGATTATATAGATTATGCAAGATCCTTATAGATTATATAGACTATGCAAGATCCTTATGGATCCTTATAGATTATATAGACTATGCAAGATCCTTATGGATCCTTATAGATTATATAGACTATGCAAGATCCTTATGCATCCTTATAGATTATATAGACCATACAAGATCCTTATGGATTATATAGACTTTGCAATATCCTTATGGATTATATAGACTATGCAAGATTTCTATAGATTATATAGACTATGCAAGATTTCTATAGATTATATAGACTATGCAAGATTTCTATAGATTATATAGACTATGGAAGATCCTTATAGATTATATAGACTATGCAAGATCTTATGGATTATATAGACTATGCAAGATCCTTATGGATTAAATAGACATTGCAAGATCTTATGGATTATATAGACTATGCAAGATACTTATGGATCCTTATGGATTATATAGACTCTGCAAGATCATTATAGATTATATAGACTATGCAAGATCTTATGGATTCTTAGAGATAGACTATGCAAGATCCTTATGGATTGTTATAGATTATATAGACTATGCAAGACTATAAATCATACTAAAGGTGTCCTTTGAGCATTCCCTTAGGACACAATCTCAGTACAGAGTTAAAACCCATCCAGACGTAATACCGTTTTTGTCAATGGAATATAGATAGTTTTTGTTTAAATTAGAGTCTCTTTCTCTATATTTTCAGTACACCTGTTTTGCTTTCATAACACCACCATGATGCAAATGATGTGATTTGTGTTCATCCTTGGAGTCAAACGTTCATCACAGATAGCATTATGCACCATGATTGTCATTGGTTGATTGCATCTATTTTTTTTAAGCACTTTTGCTTGTGTCGTTTATATTTACCAAAACAGCCTAAAGAGAGAAGGAAAGAAAGCTACTTTAGATCAGAGTAGTGGAAGCATCTCAGTAGAAACAAAAGGTAGAGGAAGTGCTGTATCTGCAGTAAATGTCCCTCGTGGCACTGATTGGTGGAACCATGACTGAAAAAAAGCCACCATCATGGAACTGTTAGATATTCTCAAAGCATGCAGTATCGATTTGTTCAGGCATGCCAGAGCAGAATTAAAGCAACCTGATTCTTCCTCACAAACACACATACATCCGCCGTCATGTATGCACAAGCGTGCTGGATCTCTTTGTATACACTACTACTTTGTTTAGTGTGCTGATATATTGTGCATGAAAGTTCAACGTGATTTATGTTAGGAAGGTCACCTGCTCATTCGTTAGCCATGACTTGATAGTTCTTAAAGACCTATCTGGGTTGTGCTTAAGCTGTGTGAGATGAACTCGAAGTCTTCTGTAACCACAGGACGAGTGAGTGGAGTGGGTGTAGTGTTTCCATGTCATGGCCACTGTTTCAGACTTAGTATATAACTCTTGCTGTGATCGGCTGGCCGCCTACTGTGTGTGCAGGACATTTCTCTCCCACACACAGTCAGGAACACAAAAACACTGTTGTCTGTCCTTGTCTATCTTAATCCATGGTCTTGTTTGGTGGTGTAGCAGTGTCCAGTTTTGCTTCGCATACTCCTGATACACTTTTCATGACATGATATGGCGTGTTTCAACCTCTGTTATTCCGCTTTTCTTTGTTAGCAATTAATCCCTGTAAGGCAGGGGCTAAAAAAAAAAAAAACACAAATAATAATGTATTTAAATACCAACATTCAGTGATATTTTTAATTTTAAAAGCTAGGGTATTGCGTTATCGACTTGTACATCCTACATAGTGCCCTAAATGTAGTACACAGCATTTGATTTTTAGCCACAATATGTGCTGGAAAAACAGAGCCATGGTATAAGTATATCTCTGTCTTTGTATCTTTGTATCTGTAAATAAGATTAAAACATGATTACAATTAAAATTAATTTTACGAGTATAATTTATTAAACAAAAGAAGAAGCCACAGTTCCATAACACTTTATAATCTGTTGGTCAAAAATACAAACATTTGAACAGCGCAGAATTAAAACTCATCCTTTAAAACGTATCATACAGTAGGTTACATACAGGGAGGAGATGAATCGCTGATTTTTATGCTCTTTAATGAACTGAGAGCATGCACTTACAGTCACCTTAAAATAGCCTAAGCTAGCAGAAGCCACAGAAATGAACAGCTCAGTACCCTGTCAGTGTAGTGTTGCAGAACATTTTTCAAGCTAATGGGACAGAAACAGAGCATGGACTTAATTGCTGCTGGGAAATTTCAAATTAGCAAATAGAAAACACTGCTGTGAGCTGAAGAACCTACCACAGCACTACAATATGTGTGTATAATGTTACAGTTTGAATTATGCATGTAATGATAACCTAGTCAAAAAAAAAAAAAAAAATCACAGTTTCACGATACACTATACGGCCAAAATTATGTGGACACCTGACAATTACATCCATATGTGCTTGTTGAACATCCCATTCCAGATTTAGCCCCCCTTTGCTGTTATAATAATTTCCATTCTTCGGGGAAGGCTCTCCACTAGATTTTGGATTGTCGCTGTAGGGACAGCAGAGGTCAGGCACTGATGCAGTGCAGTCAGCGTTCCAGTTCATCCCAAAGCTGTTCAGGGAACAGTTTGGGGAAGACCCACATATGAGTGTGATGGTCAGGTGTCCACAAACCTTTGGCCATATAGTTTATAATTATAATAATAATAATAATAGCAACAATAATAATAAGCGAGCGCTAAGTCTTCCATCAGCTGAGGCATTTGTTTACGTCTTATGGCTATGCACAGACAGACCTGTCCTTTCTCTGTTTATATGCCGGCATTTTTTTTTTCTCTTTTCATAATTCAATGGTTAGTATTATTTGTCTTAATTTATGTGTTTGCGTTGGCTTACTTCCTTTATTTTTCATATTCTTTAATTAATTCCAATAATATAAAACTGGTTTGCACAAAATCTTCTCGATGTTATTCTAAGTTCCTAACTTGGTGAACTAGCATGAAGATGTGGTATTAATAGAGATTCTGGATAAGAGTGTCTGCTAAATGCTGTAAATAAAATAAAAATAAACTATTTAAACTTGACAGTATGTTCCATATATAAAAGTGCAGTAATCCAAATTACTTGGATATGACTTGTGGATCAAGCCGACGTTTATATTAGTTAGTGTTCTTATGCATAAATCTACACACACTTAGGAGCACGAGTAGGATATGAATGTTTTTCTGAGTTTACAGGATTTTCATGAATACCAAATTCCTTGTGTAAATGTTCGTATGAACAATTCACGAATAAATTCGTTCGTATCCAGGTTGATAAATGAGGCCCAGTGTCAGTGTTTATCATATTGTCGTTATGACCTGAAAGAGAGAGCGGCTGCGAGTTAAGGCGGCGCACTCAGCCAAAGGGTTTTTATTGTGTCCCCTGTGTGTAGAAATGGAGGTTGCTGTAGTATGATTGAGAGTGTGTCCAGAGGGAGGGGGTTGCAGCCAGACACAAAAAGGATGAGAACCACTAATATAAGGAGCGTGACTGGGTCAAAACCATGTAATAGACAGCAATGTATTCTGAAAAATGTTAGAATTTTCCTTCCCGTCTCTCTCTATTACATGGAGTGTAACAGATTGCATTGATGTACAAACTACTGATATGCAGCTTTGAGGGGACTGGTTAATGCCGTATTCTAATTCACTAGAATGCATGCTTTCCTAGTGTGTTAGGCAGACTGATATAATGTTTCTCTTTTTGTCTGTGTTTGTTTTGCTGTTTTCATATTTTTCATATTTTCATCATTGAAATATGTCATACTGTTATGTCCCTCTTTTATTGAGCAGCCACTGGCAACTGTAGAATAAAAGAACCACGTAGGCGTGTCCTTACCCAATAAAGAATATGGGTATTGGTGCTGATGCTGGCTTGAAACACTGGAATAGTATTAGATTGAACAAATACGTTAATCCTTCAAGAAACATAGGCATAATCTTCATTTATTGTGCAGTCTAGGCTTTATTTACAATAAAACACTAGGCAAATCACATTATACAGGAGAAGTGTAGAGCTTCATTGCTGTGACTTCTCACTGTGTGTAAATAAATATAATGTGCAAATGTGTGCACTGACCTTAAGATTAGTACAAATATGTTACTGCTGTATGCAATTAAATAAAGTTTATTAGCCTGATGAAATACACTTAGGGTGCCTGCGACTGCAGCAAAGCCTCTTTGTCTTCTTCGATTAACATGAGAGTATTACAAGCTTTGCTCTTACTGCTCCAATGACCTTTAACTCTAACTCTACTGTTAGTACAATGTGCCATCACTTATACTTAAACACGCATAGAGGGAAAACGAAAATGCTGGCCAGAGACCACATTAGTTACTTGCTGCCTGTAAGGTTTGTCGACACCCCAACCTCATTTTCTAGGTATTAGTGTAATCACTAATTAACTCAAATGCACATCTCTAGTGATCCCAACTTGTCTTAATGTGTCATCATTTTTTTCCCCAGAATAGAGCATGTGACATTCCTAGTTTCATGGACATCTTCATCTTATAGTAATGTACACTTCATAAACACCCCTTGCATCCCTGGTACCTATATCTGCATCTAAACATTAGAAGACTTAAAGATGTGTTCCTTATGAAACCTTAACTACACTGGCAAGTGATTAAAATGTAATTAACCTCAGATTAATGGTGACTTCAACCTACATGCAAACAGAACAGTGCTGAGTGCTGAATATATTTCTTTAAGTGAAACGGAGAACAGACATTGGAAGGCAAGACATTTAAATGAAATAACATACTTAAAAACTCGGAGTTTGTGTAGTAGATGTGCTGCTGTCATTCATACACACTGAAAAAATGGGAATATTTGGTTGGTCAGAATTAAGAGAAAATATTTTGTTTATCAGAACGTGATTTCATTGCTTATACTAACTGTAATTTAAAAACATCTAATCTACTAGTTTGAATTATGTAGAGTGAGTGTGATCAATTCATATAATATCATGATCCAGTTACGTTTTAAAGTCATGAGGATGTTGGAGCTGACAGGAAGAAATACAGACTACAGTATTAAACTAACTAGATTAAATTGTGCGGCACAAGAGATCGCACTGGGCAACATTATCGTCTCACAATGCCAGGGTCCTAGGATCAATCCTAGGACTGAAATCGAATGTGTGGAGTTTGATTCTATTCCAGGGCTTTGAATATACATGATCAAATCATGCTGGATGTACAAAAACAAATTGTGTTATTTGTGTGCAACTCAGTTCATTCATGTAGAACCAACAGACACATTTGAATTAAGTAAATTCAATGAACTTTTTTTCCCCAGTGTTTATATATGTTAAATGTCTAACATGGTTCAAACATAGCCTTTTTGCTAATGGCTTGCAGACATATCTACATTTAGAACAAAAAAAAAAAACCCAGACAGACTGAGGTCAAACCCCAAAACTATACAACTTGGGACCAGAGCTAGGAATACTTTGAGAAAGGTGGAATCTAGGTAACCTGGGACTAGAACACTATGGAAAATCAAGATACATGGCTTAGAAAGTGTCTACAAATATACAGCACAAACTAAGGATTCTCACAAGCTTAGAAAACACAGTGAAATAAATAACAAGGAATGTGTGAGATAGAAGCTGGAGCAATACAGAGTGAAAACAGGAAGCTAACGTGAATGTTTGATGATCCCTTTGCTATCTAGAACAAAATGAAGAAACACATATGCTGTATGCTTAAAAAAAAGAAAAGATGTGTCTTTTTTGTTGACCAAATGTTTTTGGATAGCTTAACAAGACCAAACCAGTCATTCCTTTCCATACAGCTTTTACAGTGATATAACTGATCCAGACATTTTTGTGAAATCCTGAGGCAGAAGCTGAGACCATTGCAGTCTTCACAGCAGGAATTCAAACAACATAAACACAATGCAGAAACAATTTTTAACAAAACTAGATTATGGCTAGATACTTTTAGAATGAAGTAAACATTATTATTATTATTATTATTATCTGCTAGATGATAAGTAGCTATAGCTACTTCTCTCTCTCTTTATATATATATATATATATATATATATATATATATATATATATATATATATATATACACCTTTATGTGAAATTGCAAAGTATACAAATAAAGTGAAAACACTCAGAAACCTTTTTAGTGGAAAAATAAACTTACAAGAACCTGGTTGCATAAGTGTGCACACCTAAACTAATACATTGTTGAAGCACCTTTTGATTTTATTACACCACTCAGTCTTTCTGGCTCAGAGTCTATTACTGGGAATGGCTGTAGCTCAGGTGGTAGAGCAGGTTGTGTCTACTAATCGCAGGTTTGGCGGTTCGATCCCCAGCCTCTCCACATGCTGAAGTGTCCTTGGGCAAGACACTGAACCCCAAGTTACTCCTGATGGCAAGGTAGCACCTTGCATTGGTGTGTGTGTGTGAATGGGTGAATGAGAAACAGTGTAAAGCACTTTGTAGAACTGCTAAGGTTAAAAGGTGCTATGTAAGTGCAGACCATTTATCAGAATGGCACATCTTGACTTTGCAATATTTTCCCACTCTTTCTTGCAAAAACATTCTAGATACATCAAATTGTAAGGTGTTGTAAAATTGTAATTGTAAGCTTTCCTGTGCACAGCTTGCTTCAGGTTTTTTGCCACAGATTTTTAGTTGGATTCAAATCTGGGCTCTGGCTAGGTCATTCAGAAACATTGACCTAATTTTGGTTAAGCCATTCCTTTGTTGATTTGGATGTATGTTTTGGGTCATTGTCATGCTAAAAGGGGAAATTCCTTTTCATCTTCAGCTTACTAGCAGACACCTGAAGGTTTTGCACTAAAATCGACAGGTATTTGTAGCATGATTCCCTCCACCTTGATAAAAGCCCCTGAAGAACCGCAGCCCTAAAACATGGTGCTGCCACCACCATGCTTTTTTTTAATTATTTTTTAATTTTTTTTATTTTTTGGAGACAGGGGCTTCCGTCTAGCCATCCTACCCCATAGCCCAGACATGTGAAGAATGAGATTATCACAACAAGAGAATGTTATCACATACAGAGAGTAATCAATACTTGTCAGATATTTCTGCAGCTCCTTTAATGTTACTGTAGGTCTATTGGCAGCCTCCCTAGTAAGTTTTTGTCTTGTCCTTTAGTAAATTTTGGAAGAACGTCCTGTTCTTGATGATGTCACTGTGATGCTCCATTTTCTCCACTTGTTGATTATGGCCTTCACGGTGTTCCATGATACATCTAATGTTTTGGAAATTCTTTTATATACCTCTCCTGATTGACCTCTCCTCTTTCAACAAGCAATATACCATACATGCTTTGTAAACTCTTTGCTTATGGCTTCAGCAGTCAGATGAAACCAAGAAGATTTAAAACAAATCCTACAGAAACAGCTGATCTTTATTTGGGGTTAATCAGAATAATTTCATTGACGACAGCTGTATGATGATTACTTATGAACATGAGATTGAATGTGATTGGTTCATTCTGAACACAGCCACATCCCCAGTTAGAAAAGGGTGTGCACACTTCTGCAACCAGGTTATTTGTAGTTTTTTTTTTTTATTTTCCTATTTTTACCTAAAATGTTTGTGATTGTTTTTCACTTAATTTTTATATGTTGTAATTTCACTTTGAGAGTGGAGAACGTTCTGACATGATTTATGTTGGTTTCATTTTTTTACATCACAAAAACCTGCCATTTTAACAGGGGTGTGTAGACTTTTTATGTGTGTAATATATGAAATTTGATACGTCGAACTTCTGTTCTCTGAACAATGAGGTAAACACACTTGAAAAAAACACACTAAAACACAAACCAAGTTTTAAATTGCAAAGCAATGACAAAATACGGACTATATAAAGAAAAAACATATACAAAATTAGTGGTCCACTTATAAGACAAGACCAGAATGCATTTGTGGCTAATCAACTAATTCAAAAAGTGGCAATTAACAGAAGGAAAGCATGTGAGTGTTCTGCGTCATTAGCTAGAGCTAGACCTGTAGCGTAGCGATAGTCTACTATTTGTCTGCAAACCTGAGAGAATCGTTTCATAACAATTTGATTGTGGCAAAATCATTCCTTAATTATTATTTTTGACTATAAACAATTGAGACTGTAATAGCCAAAAAGTCTACAATAAAAATTGGCAAGTAAGTAAATGGTTTTAATATTGTATGTAATGAACACATTGCATGCAGAAAACTAACTGCACTAAACATTTGAAAAAGGTGTTAGACAGTTAGTAGCACTGCATATTTATCCAAGGCTGTTTTTCCCCAACACTGCCTCATACTTTCCATTTTCTTTCTCCTGCACCTCAGAAAGAAATATCAAGAAATATAGATTTTACATTAGGCTAATAATAGTAATCACATAAAGAAAGCAGTTTTTTCAGTTAAAAACAAAACAAAAAAAATTTTAACCTCTGAGACCTGATTAATAATTACTTTAAAATACTGCTGATAATTCATAACACAATACTCAGAAAATCACTAACAGATGTTTTTATTAACGAATAAACTTTTAGACACATCCCCTTTTCATAACATTTAAATAATAAAAACCATCACATGATTCATAAACAGCAAACCTGAAGAAAGGAAATTAATTAATAACAAATCTTTAAATAGTTAACCTTTTGCTCGGTTATAATGGTACAGTGATTCTCAGCCCTAGGGCCCGTTACTGTACACATTTACTGTAATAAAGTTATGTCATTATGATTTGCAGATAGGGATTTCAGGCTGTTAAGACATTTTTTTAATGAATGCCTGAATTCTTGGAAATTCTCAATGGGCCCATAAGAAGAGGCATGGTCATTTCATCACACAGGTATACAGCTTGCAGAACTGTTCTGTTGGAGCTATTTCCCAAGATTTATATTTTCTATACAGGTTTCGTTCTGTCTTTCCACAAGTGCTGATGATTGTAGATGATAAACCACATGCATCCTCTACTTCTTTTCCAGTATCTTGGCTAGGCCACTGATAGTTTGTGAAATGTATTCATTGACAAATGGAGATCCTGCCTGCATGTCTTCTATTTCCACAGGATATACTGTAGCTTCTAGTGTCCTGTTTTGGTCATCTCTATTGCCTTCTAAGCCCTTTATTGCCATCACGGAATAAAGGGCCTTTTATCTGTCTTTCTGATCTGCTATTAGCTGCTCTAGCTGTGTGCCAGCACCCATATCATTGCACACAAGCAGCAGATAATGTACATCAGCATCAGGCGGCTGGTGGCTAGCTGTCTACTTCTCAAACCTATTTAAAACATGCTGGGGATCCTCTTTCTCTGGCTTAAATTTTCCTGCTAGTCCTTGTGTGTTCGAATAACTGTGGTTGGTGCTTAAAAGAAGTTCTTGTACAGGAACAGGCTGCTTTATAAACCCTTTGGCTGTAGGGCTCACCTCTGTAGCCCTGGCACAGTTGATAATGGCCTCTTTAGCCTGTTGAGTGAGACCTATTTCTGCTCGTGTAGTGATCTATAAGTTCCTCCATGGATCGGACACGTCCCACAGATGCTTGATCGGATTGAGATCTGGGGAATCTGGAGGCCAAGTCAACACCTTGAACTCTTTGTCATGTTCCTCAAACCATGCAAAAATGGTTTAGGAAATGTGGCAGGGCACATTATCCTGCTGAAAGAGGCCACTGCCATTAGGGAATACCATTGCCATGAAGGGGTGTACTTGGTGTGCAACAATGTTTAGGTAGGTGGTACGTGTCAAAGTAACATCCACATGAATGCCAGGACCCAAAGTTTCACAGCAGAACATTGTCCAGAGCATCACACTGCTTCTGCCCGCTTTCCCATAGTGCATCCTGGTGCCATCTCTTCCCCAGGTAAGTGATGCACACACACCTGGCCATCCACATGATGTAAAAGAAAATATGATTCATCAGACCAGGCCACCTTCTTCCATTGCTTCATGGTCCAGTTTTGATGCACACATGCCCATTGTAGGTGTTTTCAGTGGTGGACAGGGGTCAGCATGGGCACTCTGACCAGCCCCAAACGCAGCCCCATATGCAGCAAGCTGTGATGCACTGTGTGTTCTGATGCTTTTCTAACATAGCCTTTCTAACATAGCATTAACTTTTTCACCAATTTGTGCTACAGTAGCTCTTCTGTTGGATCGGACCAGATGGGCTAGCCTTCTCTCCCCATGCACATCAGTGAGCCTTGTGTGCCCATGACCCTGTCCCTGGTTCACCAGTTGTCCTTCTTTGGACCACTTTCTGTAGGTACTAACCACTGCATACTGGGAACACCCCACAAGACCTGCCATGGAGATGCTCTGACCCAGTCGTCTAGCCATCACAATCTGGCCCTTGTCAAAATCGCTCAGATCCTTATGCTTGCCCATTTTTCCTGCTTCCAACACATCAACTTTGAGAACTGACTGTTCACTTGCTGCCTAATATATCCTGCCCCTTGACAGGTGCCATTGTAACAAGATGTTATTCACTTCACCTGTCAGTGGCTTTAATATTATGGTTGATCGGTGTGTGTGTGTATATAAAACTCTACGCTACCTCTAGCTCTACCTCTTGCCTGTCTCTGTTCTGGTGGTGATGCCATTTTTTAGATTGACATATGAGAATAAATTCTATATTTACAGCACCAGCTGTTCTCCTAAGAATAGTTCAGACATAGTACTGAAACTGTGTATAATCTCAATTACTGAGTACTTGTGCATTCCTCATAGTTGAACTAATTTGTGAGGTGATACTTAATCTACGTTTTTGAACAATATATTTGTTTTTCCAGCATAATCTCAGATACATTTTATTCCACTGTATACACACGTGAATTACAGTACATTTTAAAAATACACTGGTGGCATTCATCTACAACAGGTACATGTAAAAGTACAATAAAAACCACTAAACCAAACATGTATTTTATTCCTTCTCTAGAAAACCTCGCCTGAACTCGCAGCTTGTGGCGCAACAAGTAGCGCAGCAGTACGCCACCCCTCCCCCAGCTAAGAAAGACAGGAGGGAGCGCACAGAGCGAGACGATCACTACGACATAGACAATTCAGACTCGGACAGGCCAAGCGTAGACAACTCTGACTCGGACAGACTGGGCCCAGACAGCAGTCACTTGGAGAGAGGACACACACATAAGGACAGGAGACAGGAGCGCATTGGATTGGACAAACATCAGCTAGTACAAACGTCAGTGGAAAGGAGGCCTGAGAGAGCAGGTCTAAACCAGGAACTGCACAGAGAACTTATGGATAAAGTTCATTCACACAGGCCACACATGGAAAAAGACCATCACACAGGAGCATCCGGGACACAAGTGGCCGAGAAGGAGGACATGAAGAAAGGCAAAGTAGAAAAGGCATTGGTGGATAAGCACAAAGAGAGGGAAAAGTTGCCTGGTTCCAACAAAAAGCCCACTGCCAAGAAGATGAAGTAAGTGGCATCTTGTAAAAGTTACAAATACAGGGCAAAATCTGCACCTGCAATACCTGCAAACAAATTTTAATGTTTGTCATTGTTCTCGGCCTTTTGTCTTCCTCTATTTTTCCTTATAACTATAACTATGTCCTACCATTGGGGTATAAATATGAGGTTGAACACATGTAAAATTCCTTTGTCAGCTATCACTAATGGGAAACCAAAGAGCTTTCAGTGCAAGATATAGGCAGTTAATGATCTACATAAAATGTATGAGAAGTTATAAGAAGTTATAATTCAGCACAATGAAGGTCGTAAAAAGATTCAAAAGTCTGGAACAGAAAGAGGATGCATGAGCATAGCTCCGCACTACGCAGCAAGGAGGATATAGAAGGAGGCCAGAGATCTGATTTCAGAATTACACCGTTTATTCTCTTACACAGTTGATTCTTCAGGTTATGAAGATTCAAAATCAGTTATTATACAGTATAACAACACAGCTGTTTGGAAGCCTCTCCTGAGAGCGAGCCACAAAATGCGGTTAGGAACCTGATTTGAACCTGTGATCTGGATGAAAAAGGGCAGTCTACATGCACAAACATTAGAATGTAAAGGAGTTTGCATATGCACGAGTGGTACAAGCAGTGCCAGGGTTGTAACTTTCAATGTCCTATGCAATGGACTCTGTGTAAACCTGGTCCACATCTATTACAGTCTACATTATACCTAACAAAAAACATAGATCAGTTTAAAACTGTACATGTTTAAGCTCAAAATAGCACTCAATGAAGAATACTTTATTCATTAATTCTGGAGTTGACTTTATAATACAAAAGGGGGTGGGGAGTATTAGGTCTAGTATCGTTCACCAGACAAGACCTGTTTGAACCTTAAACTAATTATTTTTTTTCATTAATTCAGATTGTCTTGTTGTTCTCAGACCCAAGATCCTTAATAAAGGTCCTCCTAGTGAAAGAAGCAGCATGAAATCTGGCAAATCAGCCACTAAGAGCAACAAATCTATTATTTCAAGGTAAGTTTATCACAATAATCACAATTATACTTGTCTGATTACTGCTATCCCTTGCGATGGACAGCATGAAGGGTGTATACCTGCATTGTGTCTGCTGTTCCCAGGATCAGCCCCAAATCCAGAGTGACCCTAGTGTATTATGAAAATGCATTATTTATTGATAATTATCATTCCAGTCATGTAACCTGAAATTATATTTGAATAAAAACTGCTACAATACTGAAATCTAGAACAGAACTACAGCAGTCCACTGCTAGTATTGAGTTAACATGAGTACTATATTATGCTCCCTGGAAAGAAAATTAGCAGTGTATGTCATTTCTTCCCTAATTCCTAGTTACACAGCCCCTCCCCTTAATAACAGCACCAGTCCTGACTGATAAGGATGCCACCAGTCTCTGTTTAAGCCCACTCTTCCACTGGGACCACAATTCAGCTAGAATTCATGGGGCCTATATTGGTGATTTAACCTCCTGTTCCAAATAATCTCAGTCTTGGAATTGAGGTCTAGTGAGTTTGCAGGCCATTCAGTGTGTCTCAGTGTTTCATCATGTTTGTCATGTAAGTCACACAGAGATTTGGCGCTATGCACCCTACAGTTCATCCTGGAATGTGGGAGCGTCAGTGTTGTGAGGCAAATCTCAGTGTCTGACCAACAGCTGATGATCTGGTTTTATGCGTAGCTATATTTGTCCAGGTGCGCAACATACTGACATTGTATAATGTGTCGCTGCTATTTTGTCAAGGGAGCTTATGTCTGAATGTTAGTCACATATTATGTGCCCAGAAAATGTCAAACAGATTATCTCAGGACATATCCAGTTTGCAATCTGACTTGAATGCTTTCCTGGGAAGCACAGAGAGGTGTTGCCTTCACTTAGAATTTTACACTTGTCTATTCCCTGTGCTTCAGACTGAAATCCACTGAAATGACAAGTTGCCATATTCCGAATATTGGACTTTGTACACTTTGTACGGTAATTGTGTATAGCTATGCAGTAGTGTGTTCCACCAGCATCAGTTCAAACATTAATCTACCTAACTGTAATGCATAAAGGAGTAATATAACTTCCAGAGTATATTTTTGAGCCTTTGCTCTTCTCTCTTGCTGCAGGCCTAAGCTGAAGAACATAGACCGAAGCTCAGCTCAGCAGCTGGCCATAACAGTGGGCAACGTTACAGTCATCATCACAGACTTTAAGGAGAAGACACGCTCCTCCTCCACCTCTTCATCCACTGCCACTTCCAGCAGCGGCAGCTCCGAACAGCAACACCTGAGCTCCAGTTCGGAGAGTACGGACAGGGGGTCATCCCGTGCCTCTACCCCACGCAGAGACCTTACTTCTGGACACAATGAGCTCCTTTGAGGCTGCTGGAAGTCAGGAATCCTCAAACACATTGATAATGCACAGATAGAACCTTTACACTTAAAAGGATGAAGGATCATTATCATGCATGGGCACTGTTTCCATCTTGATATTTTATGGCAAGATGTGCCATGTGTTTCAATACTGTTTTTAACACATCCACCTCAACTCCCCACACAACTCACAAGTGTGTATCACCTGCATCACATGCGTGACCACCTGGAGCACAAGATGAAGAGGATGTAGCACATCTTGGCTAAAGCTTCGCTATATGGCCAAATGTTTGTGGACACGTGACCATCACACCCATATGTGGTTCTTCCCCAAACTGTTGCCACAAAGTTGGAAGCACACAATTCCGTAGGATGTTTTTGTATGCTGTAAAATTACAGCTTCCCTTCACTGGTACTAAGAGGCCCAAACCTGTTCCAGCATGACAATGCCCCTGTGTACAAAGTGAGGTCCATGAAGACACGGGTTGCCAAGGTTGGAATTTAAGATCTCGAGTGGCCTGCACAGAGCCCTGACCTAAACCCCACTGAACACCTTTGGGGTGAATTGGAACACCGACTGCACCCCAGGCATCCTCGCCGACATCAGTGCCAGACCTCACTAATGCTCTTGTGGCTGAATGGGCAAATCCCCACAGCCACACTCCAAAATGTAGTGGAAAGCCTTCCCAGAAGAGGTTATTGTGACTGCAAAGGGGGGGGACTACATCTGGAATAGGATGTTCAGCAAGCACATATGCTTGTGATGGTCAGGTGTCCACATATTTTTGGCCATATAGTGTATTTCCTTGATTTGTAACAGTGTATTTCCATTGAACTTTGTACAGACATATAGTCATACATGCTAGCAAATTAGCCAATGGTGTGCTAACTTTTAATTATTATTATTATATGCATATTTTTGCTGTGTAGAAAAGGAAATTGTATTAAATCTCCTAAAGTCTACAGTAAAGTTGATGGATTCCTTGGGCCTTCAAGGAGTCAGAGTCTTTTTTAACATTCCCCTGAGCCAGTAATGTACTGGAACAGCCCTTGAGATGGTGACAGTGATTTTAGTTTTAAACAGTATTGAAATGCATGGATGGTTTTCACACTATTTCCCAGAGAGAACAGTAGAGTCAAATGTTGTGGAGTCAGCATTTTTAAGTGGTAGAAATTGAAACCCTCTGTATGTTTTGAGCCTTAGATCTCCAGTTTACATAATTGTTCTCTGTTATGAAAATGGCCTGTATGATTCTCCAACACTGACTTATCCCCATAACACATTCTGACACTGTATAGGTCAGATGAAGGTGTCACAGTTGTGGGAAAACCATGTAGAACCTCCCAGAGAAAAAAAAATGTGTACTTTTGATTTATTAAATTAATGATTGTATTTATAAACTGTGATAAGAACAAATAATCTAGTAGATGGCCGAACTGGAACCGCAAACATGAACATACTAAAAGACTGTTGTTCTAGGTGCTAACATACATTAATAAAGGTGATGGATGGATTGGAAAACACCTATGAATATTTTGAAACATGATTATCAGCATTTGAAAAATATGTTCAATGAAATCTGTTCAGTAAAGGCCATTTTTATATTGATAGATGTTATGTATTGTCAGTCTATCATTGATCAAAACCCATATGATCTGTTTGAGAACCATTCTTGTAAATGCTACTGCTAAATGATGTTACCAAGCTTTTTACTTGCCACAAGGACATATTCTTTTATTAAGTCTCTGTGAGCCAAGTAAGCAGCAAAACTTCATCCAATTCATTGCTGCCTCAAAGCATTATGAAACTGTTGATGTGATCTTTATAGATGAAATGTCTTTAATTAGTGTATTTATTTTGTGCAAGCAATTCTGTTCTTGTGTATGATCGGTAACCCTAATTTACTATGTAAAGATGGTTACATATAAGGAATACTTGTCATAATATAGATTAACACTATCTGTGGTGTATTGAGTATCTGGCACAGTTACTTAGTTATTTTGGCATCTTACTGCAGTTGTTGTGTGTTAAAACAGCAGTTATTGCATACACAGTTTCTCTCAATGCTGCTTGTTTTTTTTGTTTTTTTTCCATCTGCTCAGTCTGAAGTAAATTCTGCTTGGCAAATTCTGCTTGTAGCATAGCTTTCATTTCAAATAAAAGCATTTGTTTATTCTTGTGTCTTTCATACTTTCTGTCTATTGTAGTATCATGTCTTATCTTTCCTGAACACGTGATGATCACACTTTCCTACATTTATATTTAGTCATTTCTTAAGCACTTTTATTCAGGGTGAATTGAAAGTGAAAATGTGGCATTGAAGATGCAGTAATACAACGCATCTATTGGATCTGCAAGGATTCATAACCTGAAAGACAAGATACATACGCTAGATTGTACAACTGCTAGAGTGTTATCGGTGGTGACAAAAAGATGCAAATTTGAATCAAGTGCGTGAATAATCATACAATAAATAATAATAAAAAAAAAAACAGGTAGTACATTAAGCAATCAATGCAAAGTAAGTATAGAGAAAATAAGGCCCTGAAGCTGAAAACCTGAGCCCGTATGTATGAAGCTATTCAGAGTTTTGGTCGTAAGTGCCAAAGAATCAGGAAATTTACTCTTATACTTAGGCCTAAGAATGGGAGCAATGTACAAACATTTTTTTAGCCTTGAAACAACTGACACTTTCTTATCCACCAGCCCAGCCTCATTAGTTTACAATGTTCTGCACTGCCTATCTTTTGGAGTACTTGATTCCTGAGGGAAACAAGATACCTCAAATTATGAGGACAGTAAAACACTAAACTCACAAGGACACAGATGTACAAGCAAAAAGTAAATAAGTAATAATAAAGGTGATATGCTGGTAAAGTAGAACCTGATCATACTTTAGTGCAGTGGCAGCCGTCTGTCCATATACTACATTCAGGTTCATAAATATCTGCACATTGACAAAGTTATATTGTTATGTTGTCTGTCTACCACAGTACACTCACCATCTACTTTATGAGGAACACCTTTACACCTGCATATTCACCTGCAGTTATCAGCCAGTCATGTGGCAGCCGCACACCGCAAAAAAACATGCAGATACAGGTCAAAAACTTCAGGTAATGTTCACATCAAACATCAGAATGAGGAAAAAGTGTGATTTCTGTGACTTTGATTGTGGAATGGTTGTTGGCACCAGAAGGGCTGGTTTGAGCATTTCAGAAACTGCTGATCTCCTGGGAGTTTTATACACAACAGTCTGTAGTGTTTACACAGAAGTGTGTGAAAAACAAACAAACAAAAAAAACATTGAGTGAGTGACAGTTTTGTGGGTGGAAACACCTTGATAAGAGAGGAAAATGGCCAGATTGGTTCAAGCTGCCAGGAAGGATATAGTAACTCAAATAATCACTCATTACAACCGTGGTGAGCAGAAAAGCATCTCAGCCTGCAAAAACATCAAAACTTGAGGTGGATGGGCTACAGCAGCAGCAGACCACATTGGGTTCCAAGGGTGTGCCAATTTTGTAAAAGTGCGCATATACAATATGAGGGGTGCTAAAAACATGTATTTTGACATGTGAAACTCAAAATCACTGTAAGATTTAAAATTCATTATGTCTTGCTTGACAAATCATTACTTGAAAATAATAAATATTTTCAAATTTAAACCCAGTATTTCATTGACGCCTATATTTGTTTTCAAAGGAATATCTTTAATGAAATTGAAACTTATGCTCTATCGTTTGCCTTTTAAGTGAATTTTGAAGAGCATTTTATTATATTGGATATTTTTATTCAGTAATTTATTGATGTCAACCAAGATTTGATGAAACTTATGGTTTAAGCTCACTAATCTGGTAGTTTCTAAATTGACATGTCCTAATAGTATTGTTCTAACACTGTTTGCATGTTTTGGGGAATAAATGTTAAATTATTGAAAACTTGTATTTTTACTTTTTGCACCTGTCATATAATGCACATAATGTTAAAAATTTACCAAGCTACAAACAGTCCAATTTCAAAATCAAATGTTGTTCTGGTATTTGTATACCAAATAACATGTTTTTATTACCCCTCATCAGTGGTAATAGTAAAAAGTTCCTCTCCTGTCAGCCAAAAACAGGAATCTGAGGCTATCATTGGCACAGACTCACTTAAACTGGACAGTTGAAGATAAGAAAAAAAACACCTGATCTTTTTCTAGTCTTGGTCCAGATTTGGTGAGTCTGTGCCCATGATAGCCTCAAATTCTTGTTCTTGGCTAACAGTAGTGGAAGATGATGTGATCTTCTGTTGTTGTAGCCCATCCACCTCAAGATTTGATATGCTGTGCATTCTGAGATACGTTTCTGCTCGTAAAGAGTGCTTATTTGAGTTACTATAGACTTTCTGTCAGCTCAGGCCAGTCTGGTCATTCTCCTCTGATCTCTCTCATCAACAAATGTTTTAGCCTGCAGACCCTCTGCACACAGGATTTTTTTTTTGTTTGTTTTTCGCACCATTCTCACCAAACTCTAGAGACTGCTGTGTGAAAATCCCAGGAGATCAGTAGTTTCTGAAATACTCAAACCAGGATATCTGGCACCAACAACCATGCCATGGTTAAAGTCACTGAGATCACACTTTTCCCCATTCTTATGTTTGATGTGAACATCAACTGTACTATAATATTAACAAAAAAAAGGGCAGATGACCCAGATGACTCACTCTTGCCCAGAATAAACAAGTTTAAAATACAGAGAATCACACAACCCCCACCACCATTTAGCTTCCCAGCAAAACAGAGAACAAATAAAAATCTTATCTGTTCAGCAAGAATAAAAAAAGCTAAAACTCCATCAAGTCCTAAATGCTTTTTTCCTCTTATAGAATTTTTCCTCTCATAGACTCTCACTCTGACTCCCATTTGCTTTGTTTACTCTCTCACATTCTTAAGCTATGGTGAGAGAGCCCATTCAATTAAATGGAAGAGGATGTGGTATGTGAAAAGGAGATTTGCTTCTGGGTAACTCTTCCACTGATCTTGAAGCCATGGGCCAATAGAAAACAACTGAAACTGAGAAACTGCTTATTAATACTCTTTCAGTACAACAGCAGTATGTAGATACATACTCTACTTATTTTTAGCTATTGGTTAGTGGTAGCTAATAAGCCCTAAATGCCCTAAATGCTGCTAAATGAACCTGCTAATAATATTACTAAACAAGCTAACACACTAGAGGCTCTTAGTGGTCTGCAAAAACTAGTCAACATAATGTCTGACTCACAAACAACTAGCTAGGTGGCTAAAGTTAGTTGTTCAATGAACCAGTACTTTCCCTCCAGAAACATGTCACACCAGAAACAGTTGCACTGTAGCTTTAACCAAAAGAAATGTAATTTTTATGTCTTAAACTGTAGGGTTTATTATTTTACCAGAATGGGTAACTATGGCCTCACACAAAGTGAAAGCTATAGTCAAGTGTCACATGCCTATCACACTAAAAACACAGAGCACAGCCTGAAACCTTCCTTCAATCATCACAAACACAATTCACATTTGCACCGATTTTGCTTCACCTAGACCCTGCCCTTTCGTGGCTGAGGTGGAAGCAGCCCTGTACACCTTTCTGTGCTCTCTCAACTGCAGATCACAAGTTTGATGCTGGAGACAGAGAACTACTCCCAGTTAAAATGGCACTGTAGGAATAGAGACATTGGGTGGAGCAATCAGGCTATCCCTTCCAGAGTATAATGGACCACAAAATTCAATCTTCCAATCATCTAATCCCAAGGCAAGCAAGGTGCCCATTATTTTATAATAGATTGAATTTTGCAATGGTTTACAATGGATCAATGGATACAAAGGCTGATGCTTTATCTTGCCACCATTTGCATCCAACATGGTTGTTAGGCAAGCAGAGCCTGAGCCAGGAAGCACAAATAATGGATGGTCTGAGACATAATGCAGCCAGCCACTCCACTGTCAACAAGCCTGAGTGAATGTGTGAGAGTTGGGGGGGGGGGGGGGGGGGGGGGGGGGGGGGGGGTGTATCAGCATCCAAACATCCCAGTTCACCAAACCAGGCCAAACCTATGCCTGTGAGCCCTTCAGATCTGCCCCTTTACCTAAGAAAAAACTATTAACAAAGGTCTTGACAAAACAAATATGTTTTCAGCCTAGACGTAAGCACTGAGACTGTGTCTGAATCCCAAACAGTAATTGGAAGGCTGTTCCATAACTGTGGGGCTGTATGGGCCTTCGCTATTTGAGGTACCAACCAAGAGCCTGCATCTTTTGATCGAAGTAGTTTAAAGGATTTAGGTACATAGCCAGTGCTAAGGGAAGAATAGATTATTTTTAGAAGAGTTTCGATTGCTTCTGGTAGTATCTATTTGAAGAAACATGAAGGTAATGGATCTAGTACACAAGCTGAAGATTTTGATTTTGAGGAAATTAGTGAAATTATTTTGGTCTCTCGAAGGGTAGCAAAACATTCTAATTGCTGATCTGATATGGTTATATTGTTATCTACATGGTTAATGATCATATTGTCTGGCTTTAAATTAATAGTTTGAATTTTTCCTGATATTTTCAATTTTATCATAGAAAAAAATGCATCGCTACTACATACTGATGGTGTGCATGCTTCTGTGGTGTACAGTATTAAATAAGAACTAGGATTATTTTTGTTATCTTCTATTAGGGTATATGTTGATATAACAGCACTAAGGGCGTTTCTATAGCTCAGGAGGTTCTCCTTCTATGCTGTGTGGAATACTCCCAATTTAGTTAGAGGCCATTTACGTTCTAATATTTCAACTCTTTTAAGGTGCGTGTGATCATTATACCAGGGTGCTAGTTTTTTCTCTCTAAGTGGAGCTACATTATCTAGAATATAGTGGAACGTGGACTCTAAGCATTCAGTTGGCTGATCAAGTTCTGGGGTTAGATGGTGATCCAGTCAAAGTTGATAATTCTGGGAGATTATTGATAAAACTATGCGCAGTAGCTGATGTGAATGTACCTTTGACACGGTTGCGTGGCAAGGTACATACAGTATATTATGACTAGGACACATTTTAAATGAGACAAGGTAATGATCTGAGATAGCTTCAGACTGTGGAAATGTGACTATGTTTTCTATATTTAATTGGTTTTGCCTGCTTTTCTGTTCCTTGTTACCAATTAGCTAAGCCTGGTCTAAGACTATGAGCTATGCTGCAAGAAATGAGAGCAGCACCTTCCCGAGTGGGAACCACCTGGGCACCACCTGGACATCCAGCAGTTCAGCGACCATATCCTGCTGTAAGCCACATTGCCACGCCACACTGGGATGGGGCCAAAGCATGGACATCACCTTCACTAATTTTCACACCTCTACAATATTACTCTTAGTAACCTCTGACTGACGAATGTGTATATCATTAGCTCCTATGTGAAAAACTACCTCTGAAAACCTATGCTTGCCTAAGGCCCTAAGATTACCTGCTATGTCCAGCTCCCTGGCTCCCGGTATACCCCTAACTAAAGCTGCTGGTGCTCCTAAAGGCCTAGCAAATTTCACGTGCCATAAGATAGAGTCTCCTATAACCAGAACTCTTTCAGGTTTCTCAGTGGTGCTTCACTGAGGAGAGCAAACCTGTTAGACACGTGAAGCAGAGAAAAGTGCTGCTCCAGTGGGCGAACCTTAGCTTTATTTTTGGTTTACCATTATGCCACCGAGTCATCACCCATTCGCCCCACTGTGGGGGCTCTAATGTCAGAGTTGGTGGATTGCTAACTCTGCCTAAGGCATCCAGACTTTCCTCTACAGAAACTATGCTGCTCTCACTCTCACTAACCCACTCTAGGGTCTGGATGTGCACATCTAATGCTGCAATCTTCTCTGTCAGAGAGCTAACTAATATACACTTATCACAAATAAAGCTATTACTAACGACAGAGAAAGAATGACTAAACATCCTGCAATTAACACACTGAACAAGCTGAATGTTTGCCACATTGAATGTTAAACGTACCTTAGTCAAAGATTTGTTTAAATTATTTTAGACAGATCTGACATGGATGGCCTCCCCTTGCTGTCTTTAGACAAAAAAAAAACATTCACTGAGAAAATGAAAATGCAACACAAAAGGAAAGTGAAAAATACAACAAAAGAACATGATAGCACAAAATTATGGATGAAAACAGAAAAAAAAATGTATAGTTTAAATGCAGACACAGGCAAGAAACTCCCAGAGAATGATTTGAAAACAGGAACTATGTATACGGGAACTACGTCCTGTGATGGCCTTTGTGATGGACCAGATGTCATTTCTTTTTCTGCCCCAGTGATGCCGAGCAGTGTGAGGACGTTGCAAATGACACAGGAAGCCTGCCATCTCTTCCATCGCCACTCTTCCACGAGCTCCTGATATTTGCCATGCTTCTTCTTATTCTACTCATTAATGTGGTCTTCCCAGGGCAGCTCTATCATTGACAGTTGTGTTCTGGTCTCTGATAGACTCAACATGTCAGGCTGTTGAGATATTGGTGTAATATTGGAAGGGAACTTGAGCTGCTTGCCCAGGACATATCTCAGCTGCCAATCTGATTCCTTGGTGAATAGGCCTGCTGGTGTTCTGGACTGTGGCTATGGCTGTCTTCTCACTCACACAAAAGTGATCTTCTTACTGGGAGAACAGTGGTGTTTGCTGGTGTTGATAGTGGTTGAGATGCTTTCTGCATCTGCTTTAAGCATGTTGTCATGACACCAGCAGTAGTGACCATCTCCCAGGGCTTTTTACCAGCTGCTGAAGATATGTTCAAGAGACCCTCTTCCAGGGAAACTCTTGACCCAAATGTGGAGATTTGATGGACTTGGCAGGACATCGTAGATGGCCTCGATCAAGAAGCTGGGGCTCTGCCTGCCTGTCTGTCCGTCCAGGTAATCTTCCATTTCAGCACACTCTCCTACCTTGCCCAGGCACCCTGTTGCTGTAATCCTGCTGTCTTGCAGACGTGCTACCTCCCCACCCGCTAACACCTCTTCCTGAACTAGTTTCTGTCTGTCCTTCAGCTGGGTCATGTTGTACAGGGGCTTGAGGGAGCCATGCCTCTGCTGACTTCTACAGCTGAAATCACAAAACCACACATTTTAAACACTGTGTACTTTATTTAAAATCATAATCTACAAAGATGTCATGATTGTACAACCTGTCGTTACATAGTGTTTTTAAGATAAGATAAGATAAGATAAACTTTATTAATCCCTGAAGGGAAATTCAGGTATTTATGCTGTGATATTCATATTACACCAACATGTGGAAGAAAAATAAACACAAACATACTGGTTTATTCACTGTCTCATGTCATGTTTTCTGCTGAACAGTTTTGTAATTTCAGCAGGCAGATTGCTACGGACAAAATAAAGAGAGACTTAGTAGTGTGAGCTCTTCCTCTTCTTGGCTTTTGTGTGCTTTACAACCAGTCCATTGTAATAGCACCTTGTTCATGATAGTTTGGCAGAAAACATTAATCTTGCCACCTACTATGGAAGAGTCTTCAGCAGATTTCCTCATTGTGTTCTTATATTCTATTAGATAATCCTAAATAGCAATGTGAGTTACAGACTGAGGGACATTTATAGAGTATACTAGAGAAGTAATGAGCAACAGTTGAGGTAACTGTCAGGTGGCAGAGATGGTTGCAAGGGCAGGCAGACTTTATTACAGCAGGTGAACAATTCCAAATCAACAGTCAAAGGCACAGGCTTGGGTGAAGCGATTGACAAAGAGAATATAAAGACAAAAACAAAAACCAGGAAACCAGAATAAGATGAAAAAAAAAAACAGACAGTGTGCACACAAAATAAAAAGGCTTGGTATTGTCATGATTAAACTCAGAGTGAGACTTCACTGTGTTTATGGATGAGCCTGGGTTATTTATAGGGGAGTGTGTGATTGTGTGATCAGTAATCAGGCGAGCGTGAATGTGATAGCGGCTGTGGGTGATGAGTAATGCAGTCTGGATCGGCCATAATGTGATGCTGTTTACGGATTCTGGAAAATTGAGTCCATGATTGAATCTGGTGCTGAGATGACAGAACACCCTGCCAAAGGGCTCACTCTGGGAGCTGAACTTTTTATGGGTCTACCTCTAGATGCACCCTTGCTGCATGAGTTTAGGATTTCCTTGACTATGTATGCAGGTTGATCCTCAGTGTCCAGAGGAGTTGGTGGCAGTGACGTGGGGCCAAAGGACCAGGAGTTATGGGTTTTAGTCTTGAAACATGGTCCAGTTTGTAGGTTACCTCATTGATACTTTGCAGAACTTCAAGGGCCCATCTGTGGGCCTTTTGTACCTGTGGGTTAGTTTTCAACACCCATGTCTCACACGAATGTCTCTGGTGGAGGGCCACATACTATGCCCTGGTTCATACTTGGGTGTTTCTCCACATTCCTTGTTTGATAGAGCCACCTACTAGAGACACTGGTGGGTGTTCTCCCATACTTACTCATTGCTTCTGAACCACGCATCCACAGCAGGTGAGTCAGTGGGGTTAGCGTTCTGTGGAAACAAGGCTGCTTGATATCCTAGGATGCATTGGAAAGGGGAGAGTTGTGTGGCTAAATGGCATAATGAGTTCTAGGCATATTCACCCCATGAGAGAAATCAAAACCAATCCTCCTGATTGTCTGCACAGAAGTTCTTAGGAATCAGCCGATGTCTTTATTGGCTCTCTCTACATGTCTGTTAGCATGCGGATGGTACCCAGATGTGAAACTTAAGCTGACTCCCAATTTGTCCATGAAGTGGCTCATGAATCAAGAGCCAGATAACACCATGGACTTTGATGGACAGGCAGAGGCATGAGTCTACCAGCAGGCAGAGTCTGTGGGACCTTTGCTTGAGCAAATGAGGTGCATGATGAGATGAATTTATTGATGTACAATACCATATTGGGCCACCAGCACTTATGTTGGAGGAGCTGATGTGTTTTATGAACCTTGGGGTGACCTAAAGTGAGAGAAGTATGGGCCCAAGCCCAACTTGTCTCTGAGGTGTAATGGCAAATAGATCTTGTCTGTAGGGCACTGAGGTGGCACCTGTCGCTCATTGGCCTCAGAAAGCTCACAATCGAGGTTCCATATGATGGTGCTGAAAAAGCATGACTTGGGGAGCACAAATACTTCACTGGGATCTTTAGGGGGTGCTGGGTAAATGTGTGATAAGGAACCAGCTTTGATGTCCTTGGATCAAGGGTGGTAGGACTGGTGAACTGAAAGCATGACAAGAATAGAGCCCAACGGGCTTGACAAGGGTTTAGTCTCTTTGCTTTCTTGAGGATATTCCAGGTTCTTATGGTCTGTATAAATGGTGAATGAATGTGCTGCTGCCTCTAATCAGTGTTGCCACTCCTCCAGCACTAGTTTGACTGCCAGGAGCTCTCAGTTCCCAATGTCATAGTTACTCTCTGCTTGTGATATCTTCTTAGAGAAAAATGCCACTGGACAAGGCTTTGGCCTCTCTTAGAGTCACTGGGAGAGCACAGCACTGAGTCTGTTCTCTGAGGTGTCTACCTCATCTATGAATGACTGTGAGGGGTTGGGATACTTCAAGATGGGCTAAATCCTTTTCAAAATCTTCTATAAAAGTTCACAAAGCCTAAGAATTTTTGCAGTTCCTTTATTCTGGTAGGAACAGGCCATTCCTTGACAGCAGCGACTTTTGTTTGGTACATGATAACTCCACTCTGGTTGATAATGTATCCTATGAATGAGACTTGGTGCACATAGAACTCACACTTTTCTCCCTTGATATAAAGGTGATTTTGTAGCCATATGGCCAGGACCTGCCTGTTTACTTGTTGTTTACTCTGCTTGTGAGTTTAAAGTGAGTGTGAGAAGATGAGGATGTTGTCTATATAAGCGATGACAAATTTCCCCAACATGTCTCTGAGGACATCATTGACCAGGCACTGGATTAATGAAGGTGCGCAAGAGAGCCCGTGTATGGCATGATACACTATTCTAATCCCCTTCCCTGATGAGGATATGAAGTATGTGAAACTGTGAAGGTCCAGCTTGGTGAAAATGCACACATGTGAGTTGAGATGGCCTGAGTCCACCCATTTGGAGGAATTGGTTGATCTCAGCTGCTGCGATTCTGCCCAAGCACCTGCTTGGTAAAACAGAATGGGTTGGTTATGAAGACCGTGAGCTTCATGGCTCGCTCTCTGCCCCTTCACCCGTGCCACTCAGCTCTGTGGAGGGTCCTGAGCTTCTTGCAAAAAGATGCTCTGGAGTACAGCCAGTGGTTTCTCCTCTTCACTCTCTTGTACTGCCATTTCAGGGTCTGACGCTGAAGGCGCAGCTGGTATATTTTGACTGTCATATGGACAAGTGTCACCCCACCTCAACTACTAACAAAATACAACAGATTCGATTATTTTATCTGTAACAGATAGCATTTGTTTTCAGTTTCTCTTTCCACTTCTCAGTTGAGCTTTTCCTTTCTTTTTTGATGTTTGATTTTTTTATATTCTTTTTTATTGTTTTAATAAATTTGGTCATTTGAATTTGTCTGCTGATTGCCAGCAGAGTTCCTCTGGCCTTGATCTCCCATGTGAGATGCATGTCTGCCCACTCACTGTGGATAGAATGCAATGTCTGATCACTTTTAGCATGCCTGCTACTTGCATTGATGGCAGGGAGTTTGGTGCCATCATTCTGAATGGTCTTGGGACTGCTCGGCTCTCTATTCATCGATGTGTTTGTGCTTGCTTTGTGTGGCACTTGTACAGGTCTGCAGCTCTATGGATCCATGGTGCTGCATTCAGTGTGGTGGTCCCCGGGGGTGCTGTGTCTGTGTGGGCTGTGTGAGCCATATTAGCGTAGGCCTTCAGTGGAATGCGATCAGCTATGCCACTGAAATTAGAAATTAGCTTTTGAATGACAGATTAATTGTTAGATTAATTGATTACTTTTGTTTCTTTTTCAAAAATTGTAAAGCTACCTTGGGTTTGAGAAAGGGCTATATATATATATATATATATATGAAACATATTTTTATGAATTATTAAATGCATTATTAAAAATATTATAATGCATTATTATGCCTGGAACCTCACATAATTAACTGAATCAACAATATAGCTACGAAAAATTAATTCAATTCTAAAATCATAACATGTTGCTGTGATTAATGGGGGAGAGAGTGTATGCCATCCCTCCCCCACCCAGAGAGCACTGCCAGTTTTGCTCTCTTGGACTCTTGGCCCCGGATGGCTGTGGCATCAGGATTGGAACTTGCTGTCTAGCCAGCATACACCTATGTAGGTGATCACTGAAACTAAAATATCATTGTGGATTTGTAAGTATCGGTATGGCCACTAAAATGGGACCTTCCTATACATGCTTCTTTGCTGGATTTCACAAGACTGTTTTTAAGCAATTTACTGGACATTTACACACCCTTTGTTAGATATATTGGAGGGATTATTTGTGTTACTCCTTGCAATTACAGCTTTTTATTTCATTCTCCAAATTTTCACCTAGCTCTCAAGCGTACATAGTATCACAAACCCTGGCTTGAGCATAGCCTTTCTGGGCATGAAGAGATGTATGAATTGTCTGTTTATGCATATTGTCTTATGAATGTTTGTATAATGCTTTTGCTATGCATTATACATACATAAAATATTTTAATATTGTAAAACTTTTTTCTAGATTAATTACTTTTATACATTATAATGTATCTGTAACATGCAAAGATTTTCTTGGAACCTGTCTCCAAAATGGCATGTGTAAGCTCTGAGACTTTTAGTTCAGTAACAGTCATAATAAATGTCGCCTCAGTTACAATGCCTTTGTCGTTTTGCAGAAAATAAACTATTCACAGAAAAATAGTCTGGGCATTCGCGTGAGTCTGCTATAATACTGTTTAGTTTATCTTTGAAATATTCCCCATACTCCTATTTTGAAACATGTTGTGCTTTTAGCGACTCCGGGCAGAAATCAGCTGCTCGCTTCACTCCAGCGCGGCTGTGGCTCGGGCTTGTTTTGGCGGTGACGCGGCGGAGCAGCCGGCCGAGCGGCAAATGAGTCAGCAGCGCCCAGAGCGTCGCTTTTTTCTGATGTGCCACTAAAACAAGCTCTATTTGCGAAACTTTACGCGTTGGTTACCAGATTATCAGTGAAAATGGCAGTACCTGCAGCCCAGAATCTGCAGCTGAACGCGGGAAGACGAAGCAGCCCTGTGAGCTCTTCGGAAAATAACATTCACATCGACGAGAGAGAATTGGAAAACATCACAAACAACGTCGAAGACGGGACTTCACTCCCATTGCATTCTCCATGGACCTTCTGGCTCGATAGGTAGGCTGCTCTTTACTCATCCCACCCATATTAATTCATTTAGGCCTGTGTGTTTTATTTAAGACTGAATTGTTGCCTGCCTTGTACATGTTTCCTAACAAAGGTTAGCTGTCCAGGCCCAGCTCTTCCCGACTGTTGCTTATCCAGCGACTCAGTGTTTACAGCCACTCAGGTGGTCCCTGATTCCAGCCTTTAACTCTTTTAATATTCATTTATAATTTATTCTTTAAGAGAAATGTAGACTTTGTCCAGCTTGTTTTAACATGATGTAGACAGTTTTACGCTAGGCACAATGTTTATAAAGGCAACATAGCTTCGTGCTAGGATAAAGTTAGCCTGCTAGCTAATATCAGTCACTTTGATGTTGTTAGCTAGCAACGTCAAAAAAGTAGGTCGACTCGCGCTTCAGTCGCAGGAGATGGCTACCTCCAAAACTGCAACCGAGTGCACTAAATAGTATGCCAAAATAGTACTTCAAGTACTACAGGTACCGCACTATTATGGTGTTCTGTGTAGTACTGTTTTGCGGTTTGGGACGGAACCGAAATGTATTTGTTTCTTTCACCTGACTGCCTCGAATACTTAAAGTTCCTCACTACTGGAGCAAAACGCCAAGTTCATTGTTTTCCTTTAAAAAAGAAACTCTTATTTAGCTCCTTCAACAAATGTACACCGTATTGAAGTGTATTATATTATTTTGATTGGTTTGTATATTGTATTATTAGGTAAACATGTTAATAGCAGAACAGTTTTCTTTATTAGTGTTGTATATTTAGCAGTTTTAATATTTAATCGTCACATTATGGTTCATTGATACTATTGCTAATCATAATAATTTGTTACAGTTCTAATCTACTTTATATACTGTTTTTGCCTGTATTTAGTTGTGATTGCAGCAACAAATGTAGTTAAAGTTAAAGTAAACTCTGAGAGCTTTATTGCGTGGTGATTTAAATAACACATGAATGTAACCTGAGACCCAAAACAGGTGATGACTGAGTGCTTAACCTGCTGTTAATACAGACTTTTCAGCAACAAGGGTAAAGGTTGTTAAATAGCAGGGGCTGAAGTCCTGTTTACACTTCGGATGAGCTATTGAGAGCTGTAAATGAATTTTGTTCTTCGTCTTTTGGAAATGTTTGTAGTATTACTATTCCGGATTGCATATATGAAAACCTGTCAGATGTGACAAGTCAGAAATATAAATTATGCTGATTAACTGGTTAATATGAGTTAATTCCAAGAAAACATCATCTCAATTCACCTACTTGTACTATGCACTAAGAGTATGTACTACTTTTTTTTTTTTTTTTTTTTTGGTGTGTGTGTATGTGTGTGTGTGTGTGACGGAAAAAGTACATACTTTTGAGTGTGTAGTAAAAGAGTAGGCGAGTACTGCGACATACTAACACACCATGTAATGGAAGAGAGCGTTGTTGCCAGGAAGAGAACACTGTCACCATAAACAAACTCCTCATGCATTTCAGCTTTTCTTGTATAATTTATTACTATATAATTTAATTTACCATTCCCTTGATTTATTTTTCCACATTTCATTTACACCTCTCTAAAATGCGCCCTTGAATTCGCAAAGCAAACCATCACAAAACACCTCCTCCATCACACAAGGAGTTGTGGGTAATATTAGCTGAAAAAATGTCCCTGGATCCATTCCTCGAAAATTTACCGGAAATAGTAGACCATCCGGGCACCTTCGGGATACTCATTTCAACATACTTCCATTTGGGACACACTAATTCTAATCTCGGATACTATTTAGGACGGATAGCAGGCGAATTGAGACACAGGGCATGACTGTATTTTTGTTGGTTCATATCACACAAGAATGAACATAGTGTTTTAAGACCTATGTACCTTTCAACCCTTTCACTAATTTTTTTGTTTTTCTGTGCCCTCTCCTTTTATTTCAAAATATCTCTTCATTTTTTCCCGTCCATTTGCTTGTTTTATGCTTGATTTGTATGCCATTTTTATAACTATACATTTATTAGACTTGTGTAATTATAAAAATTGCACTATTATTATTATGCTAGTTTGTATACCGTTTGTGTTCTTATTTTATTGTTTTTATGGTTGCTTGTAACATGCCCTTACATTTTTGAGAGCGCATTAATACGATCTTTTTAAATATTTTTTAATGCAAACATGCATTGTCATCCCGAAAACAAACAAGCTATTTTTTCTCATTGTTTTCAGCCTTCATACACTGTTGTTGCGCTCGACCATCTACACATTTGCACTCATGTAAAACTCTTTGTCATTGTCATCCACCACAATAGGTAAAACCAGAGTAGGCAGGTGGGTCTCGACTTGCACAAGTCACTTAATGGATATAAAAATACACAATTCTGAAAGTCTAAACAGCTGAAAAATTTCCAGGAAGAGAATGGTGAGGGAGGGGGAAAAAAAAAGAACTGAAAGCTTACAATTACAGATTTATGCAATTTGGTTAATTCCTTGTCAAGTTTCAAAATCAACTTTTAGATATACTGCAGTCAAAAGCCTTTCCTGAGTGTTTGCTAAATGTAACACCTGACCTGCATACCCACTATAAAAATACAGTGGTGGACCACTGATGCTTTCGGGTTGTTTTGAAGGTAGTGGTCCAGGGCTCTTGCAATGATTTAATTGATTTATGAATTCTTGATGAACCTGGTTGCCTCTGCCAGGAAGCTAAGACCTGGTTGTAGATGGATCTTCACATGATTATCACCCCAGATATACATTCCCCCTTAACACAAATGGTTTTAAGAAAATGCTGGTTACATGTTGATGCAGTATTTGCATTAAATGCAAATAACACCATAGGGTGTGTACCTGGCATAGCAAGCTCACTCTCATTGAACACTGCTCAATCAAAAGGTCATTTGTCTGAGTGTTTGGGTGATATGACCTTGGGCAGGTCACCCTAAAGTCATCCTGCCATCAATGCATGCAAAGTGAGCTTATTGCTAGAACATTAGCTGATGTGATAGCTAGCAAAAAGGTCACTTTCAGAGACACCCATTTCAAGTCAGCATGCTGCACAGGCTCAAGAAGGGTCCTTATGGGAATTCAACACAAGGGGGAGTTCCTACACCAGGTTCCAATGGGATCCAATGATGAGTGGAGCTCCCTTGGCCCCTTTAGAAAGGCAGTAATAAGCCTATGAGACCCTAGAAAGATACCAACTGTAGTGCTCTGGTGCACTGCAATAGTATGCTGAGTGTAAATTAATGCAGATGGGCCTCGGTTTAGCAGTTCCTAAAGTAAAGTCAGGATCCCGTCACTAAGGAAATGCACTGGGTCCAGCTGATAAGGTGAACAGTAGAGGAGACAAGGCCGTCTGCATAAACCTTGAAAGCGCTTGTCACGCTAGGGAGAGGCACAAGCTGACTTTGTACAGGAAAGCAACCCGTAATCTGCATCTGTGTTTTGGGGCAATGCGACCATGAAATTAAGTGTTGTGCATGTCCACGGATGTGAACCAGCACATCTGTCCCTACTGACATACAAAAAAGTGAAACAGGCTAAACTCTCACAGACCTGTAATTGAATAAAAACTGCCATCCTTTTTCTAAACAAGAAATGAAGAATATTTAGACGTTGGAACATGGAACCAGTTTGTGGTGTCCTAAAAGCCTGAATGGTCCGCTTGGCTGTGGTAGTTCTTCTCATTCTGAAACCTGTAATTGAATAACACGTTTCTAACTACAATAAGATGTTACTGATATTTATCTGTCACTGCATGAGAATATTATCAACTGCTTATGGCAACCGAATGAGACAGCCAAACTAAACTTCATTTTAAGTCCTGAATAAATCAATTGTAGCCAGACAAATTAAAAATTAAATCAAAATAAATTTCCACTGGTTGTCCTGCTAACTGAAACACTCAAATGCTAAATTAATTTTGCTTGCTGTGAGCGCACAAGACAAATGATTTTCTTTTGGCCAAAAAAAGTGCGGTTTTTGAGATTTGTCGGTGACATCCTTAGTAAACATAGTTAACTGATGTTAATTATATACTGGTCTAATGTTATCCAAGTCAAGCATAGATTTTATTTCACAGAACAAACACAAAATACCTTGACAGGAAGAGAGGGCACTGTGTCTGCGCATTTCAAGCTGGAAAATCGAGAGGAGACGAGAGATTACTAATGTGGGATGATGTGAAGGGGGGAGGTATTTGGACCTTTCCGTGATTCGCTCTATCTTGAGTAGAGCCCCAGTCCAAGTCGAAGAGAAGCAGTCCCATGATACTGCCACCACCATGCTTCACCATGGGTATGGTGTTCTTTGCGTGATGTCTTGTTTTTACTCCAGGTATATCTTTTATAATTATGCCCAAAAATTTCTACCTTATTCTCCATAACATTTTTTGCATATTATTTTATTATTATATTAAATATTGGCTTTTGATTTTCAGAGTTACACCATTTGAAAGTCTCTTAGTTGTAATCCATAATAATAAATGGACTGCATCTTAGTTAATGTCAGTCTAATTCCTAAATAAAATTCTTGATGAATTCTTCAGTCAGATTATAACCAAGTAGTGTCAGGTTGCTAGACTGCTTGGGTCTTTTTGCAACCAGGTTGAGCTCACTTGATGTTTTTTCTTTATTGCACTATTCTGAGTAAACTCTAGAGACTGTTGTATGTGAAAATCCCAGGAGATCAGCAGTTATAGAAATACTCAAACCAGCCCGTCTGGCACCAACAATCATGCCACGGTCAAAATCACTGAGATCACATTTTTAACTCCAGTCTGATGGTTGATGTGAACATTATCCGAAGCTGCTGGCTCATATCTGCATGATTTGATGCATTGACTGCCTGATTAGATAATTGCATGAATGAGTAGGTGTACAGGTGTTCCTAACAAAGCGCTCAGTGAGTGTATATTTTAAGGGTAGTTTATATTTTAAGGGGTAAGCGTCACAGATGACACCATTGACGTTGGGTTTGACTTGTTTCAGTTGGATTAAATGTAGTAATAACCATTTTTTTAAGTGTTTTTTATTTTTTTTTTAACTATCAGAAAAAATTCCACCCACAAACAAATACATTTTTCAGAATTGAAATCACTGATTGAACTGTTGAAAAACAGTCACCAAATTAGGCTCAGGTACCGACTGCCTCACATTTTCCACCTACAGGCTAAATCTGGCTTTCCAAGAGTCAAACAAACATTACCCACATGTACACACTTTCTGTGGTGTACAATACCCACAACACATGAGACACACACCTGTTTTCTCAGCTGGGCCATATACTGCAATGCCAGTGGAGTATTTTGTGTTACTATTTATGCAGACAAATTTGAGTTTAGGGTTGATACAGAGGCACAGTTACTTACGATGTATGATTAGACAGTTGTCTCACCACGGACTTTTTCAAATAACCAATTAAAACGCATTTCTGTCTCTTTTCCCAGACAGCCACTGTCTACTTGTTCTACTGGTTTCCTGTCTAAACCATTTTTGTATTAGCTGGGAATTGCCCAAGATGAAATTAGGGAGAAAATTGAGGGAAAATAACTTTAACTACAGTTGTGGAGAATGTATTCAGTGCAGCATAATATAGACATGCACCAGACTGTAGAGCGGATATGCACTTATGTTAATTTTGCAACAGTTGTATAACATAAGTGTCTATACTCAGCTGGTTGCTTATAAATCCAAACATTTCTGCAGATTGTAGTTAAATCTGAGTTCCAATATGTTTTATTATTTATGCTGTTAGCATGGAACAGTTCCAGCCACTGACACATCCTAGGGTTTTTGTAGAGATTTTTTTTTTTTTCTTCACTACCTGTTGTATTTTCTCCCTAGCGATACTAAGGAATAGATTATTTATAGCTGTTAATTTTAATTATTTTTTTTTCCTTTCTGTCTCTTAGGTCATTACCGGGGACAACAGCAGCAGAGTGTGAGTCAAATCTGAAAAAGATCTACACAGTACACACTGTTCAGGTAAGCAATATTAAATGTGTGGGTGAAGTTGAATGACTAATTACTAATTAAAAAAAAAGTTTCCTTCATTACAAACTTGCAGCATGTTTACATGAATCACGTTTCATGTTCTTTATATGACTGGTCTGTGACGCAAAACAGTGAAGGCTTTAATCGAATTAATCTAATTAAACCTGTCGGTTTGTGCTGTTTACTGTTTTTTATAGAGTTTCTGGAGTGTGTACAACAACATCCCTCCTGTGTCATGCCTCCCACTGAGGTGTAGCTACCACTTAATGCGAGGAGAAAGAAGACCACTATGGTAAAATTCCTGTAGATGTTAGGTATTATGCGTATTTCTATTGTGCTTGTGGTGCTTTTTGTTTTTCTGCTAATACATATTTGTAATCTTGTCTTTGTTTAACATGTAGGGAGGAAGAAAGTAATGCAAAGGGAGGTGTGTGGAAGATGAAGGTACCAAAGGAGAGCACAGTAAGTTTTTTGTGCTTAAACTTATCTGTTGTATGAAGGTTACATTTACAGTACATTCCTGTTCTTTTACCTATAGTGTGATGATATTTTATCAGTATTAATGATTAATTTAAAATCGTGCTTGTGTTATACAAGTCAGTGTGATACTACATTGCTTTTTGCTGAACTCTTTTTCTTTTTCTCCCCCTTCTCTTTTCAGTTAGCTGTGTGGAAAGAGTTACTGCTCGCTACTATTGGTGAACAGTTTACTGACTATTGTGCATCAGGTGAGTTTCATGACCCAGAGACAGTAAATGCAAGACATTGTTTTATAGGGGTTTAATGATTCATTAGTTTCTAGGTAAAAATTCTCCCTGATGTAGTGTGTCTTAAATCAGTAGCGGAGAGTGTTGCCACCTCACACCTCCAGGGTCACTGGGTCGATCCTGAGCTCAGGTTACTGTCTGTGTGGAGTCTTGTGCGTTCTCGCATGGGTATCCTCCGGGTTCTCCGGTTTCCTTCTACCTCGAAAAATAAAACATGCCCCTTGGTGTGAATGAGTGTGGGAAATGAATTATATCACTTAAGTTATAAAAGTCAGTTCTGAATCAAATTGAAAACCAATGAGTCATAAATCTAATGAATTCACAGATTCACACCTCTACTGTTTTACAATTCTCCACACAAACTACTTTTGTGCAATAAACGTAATGTTAATCTGAGATTTTGTTTTCTTTTAGAGGATGAAGTTGTTGGTGTAAGTGTCAGTGTGCGAGACAGAGAGGATGTGGTTCAGGTTTGGAACGGAAATGCATCTTTCGCTAATGAGGCAAACATTTTAGGAAGAATCTACGAGCTCCTTCCACAGATATCTTTTAAAGCAGTATTTTATAAACGTAAGTTACAGGAGCAAACCTTTTCTTCATAATTTTCATATGCAGCATTTGAACAATATTCAGTATCTTGTTTTAAGTTCAGCATTATCTACAGGTCCATAAGTATTTGGACAGGGACACAATTTGTGTAAGTTTGCCTCTGTACACCACCACAATTTATTTGAAATGAAGCAATCAAGATGTGATTGAAGTCTAGACTTTCAGCTTTAATTTAAGGGGTTTAACAAAAAATATTGCCCATGGCCAGTTTTTTTTTTTTTTTTTTTTTTTTTTTTTTTTTATAAAGAGTCCTTCCATTCTTTCAAAGAGAATTGTCACTGTCCACATGCTTATGGACCTGAGTGAATATGTAGAATATATCTCTTATCCTGCCTACTTAATTTTTTTGATCATTTTTCATTTAGTAAGTTATTTGTGAATATTTAGAGTTACTTAGTAAATGTATTTTGCTCAGGTAATACACATCCTAAGATCTAAGAACTTCTGGTTTCTCTTTCAGCGCACGAGGAGCACCACGCATTTGAAGGTGGTCGTTCAAGACATTAGCAGACTTTGCACATTCAGTGTCTTTCCTTTCACTGTCTCATTCTTCGACTGTCCTTAGAAAATGGACTTAAAAAAAAAAAAAAAAAGATCTCACACCTGATCGGAAGTGTTTAACTGCTTTACCTTGCAGGAACTGAAATACTTTATGTTACAGATCAGTTCTAATTTTAGGTATTTTAAGCTTAGGCTACAGAAAATCCCTGTGGCTAATAACTGAAATGTGGTCTTGGCTAATAACTGTCTCACAAGGTGATATTAGGCAATATCTATATTGTTCACACAGAATATGTTTTATCACTATAGAGCAATGTTGCCATGAACTTTTTGTGTTTTGTTCTGATTTTTCTTTCTTTTTTTGTCAGTTAAATGTTACCCAGTGACATAATTGCTGCTTTCCCCTGTGTTAGCCATGTTAGAAACTTGACATTTCCTCAGCCACAAAATTCTGGCGCCTTTTAGGTTAGAGAATAGTACGTGAGCTCTTGTATGGTTTATGCGAACATGTTGCACATTTTTGGATTTTTTTTTTTTTTTTTTTTTTTTTGCTTCAGCCTGAGATGTAATCCAGTTACTTTACCTTTTTCTGTTTTCATTCGTTTTTCCTTTTTAGGCACCTTTCTGTTAATTGGATTTCATATGAAATTTAACATTTTGTATTTACGTCATTCTTGTCCTTGTCAGTAGTCCTGTGTGGGAGTTTGGTGTGTAATGCAGTTAGAATATTTCAGAGTTTCAAATTACTAATCTAGAAAGAACTAGGACAATTTTGTAGTAATTTATACACATGTTTAACAGCCCTCTCTTTAGCCATACTGTATGAATGGTGACTTTCTGAATTTTGTTTGATGCTGTATCAAGTTGGAAAATGTCAGGACAGTCCAATTATGAAACTGATAAATACCTGTGTAAACATTTAAGTGGATTGAATGGATGTGTTTAGTTTTTCTGCACCAAAGAGATTCCCCCGCCCTCTCTCCTCAGCTCATGTTGTAAATTCTGAACATGTGAAAGCGCCACTCCTCATGTCTGATGCGATCTGTTTAGAAGTGCACATTAGAAGCAATGGCTGCAGTCTTGCCATATGTGTAGTTAAGTCTAATCAGTGTTTACTGGTCTTTTCAGACATCCATGCAGTTTTAGATCACCTTTGATTTTAGTGTGAGTTATGTTTTTAACATTAATTGTCAAATCCAAAAACTACAAGAAGACCTGGGACTAAATTCTGACCCTGGTCACTAATGTGAAAATGCACTGGAAGCACAATTGTGGGTTTGTCCTTCTAATGGGCACGTATGTGGAAGCGGATATGCGCATGCAGCTGACTTTTCATATGTACTATAAATCTTTTTATGAAACACAAGTACAGAAATGGATCTGTTTATTTTTCTGAGCATTCTTGTCAGTAAATTCAGGGCCCACAGTCAGGATGCGAGACCTCAAACGGATTGTTAATCTTCTGGAACGGTGCCTTGTGTTCTCCCAGGGTTTCACTCATAGAATATTCTGGTTTATCTTTATGTATTTAATCAGTTATGATGTAAATTGATTTTTTTTTTTTTTTTTTTTTGCTTATAGGTTTTGAAATATTGAATAAAGACGCATTTTTGAGGACATTGAAAAGTGTTTTTTTTTTTTTTCCTTCTTCCCCTCCATGGTTCAAGTGATGTTTATCAGGAAACAGTGCACCACAGAGTGGCGCCACACACCGCGCTAACATCAGCCTGGTGGCATAGTTTCAGTTCACAATATGTTTAATCCATTAAGCTTGTTTATAATTCGCTTTTTTTCCATTTTTAAAATGCAACATCTTTCCACGTGCTAATAATTTTGAAGCTGTTGAACAAAGCTTATTTAGCTTGGACAACAGGAGAACTGCTTGCATTACACTGCCCTTCTTTTGGTCTTTTTATTGTATTTCTGTGACAAGACACTAATATAATAAAGTATGTGTGTGTATATATATATATATAATATATAATGTGTGTGTGTGTGTGTGTATAAATATATGTGTAAAAAGCATCGACTTTGGAATGGATTCAAGATCAGTGTGTGTGTGTATTTATATGTATGTGTGTGTATGTGTGTGTGTATATATATATATATATATATATACATACATACATACAATGTGAGTGTACATATAATTTATGTGAAAAAGCATCAACTTTGGAATGGATTCAAGATAATATATATATAGTGTATGTACTGATGTTGAATCCTTTCCAGAGTCGATGCTTTCACTTTGTGATTCTGCTTAGCAGGTGAACATGACGTCACGATTTGAACAGATGTCCTGAACTTACAGGAAAGAACAAACCCAGCGTGAAAGTCAGTTGGTGTAGATTAGACAGTTAGCAGCTCGAAAGCGTCGAGCACATGCTTAAAAGTGTGTTAACTGGAAGACAGGAACAGGGTGTGAGTTGTTCCAGTGTGGGTGTCTCTAGTTCCTGGAGCGGAGGAACACATTGTTTACATTGTAGTGCGTCCTGCTCTGCGCGAGCGCGGTTTCAGTAGCGCGAGGCAGCGCGAGCTGCGTGTGAAGCTGTTCCTGCTATTGCTGCGAAACAAATCTCTCTTCAACAAAGTTTTGCCAATACCTCCGTTAAACAAACTCCATTCCGGTGAGTCCGTACAGCTCGACAGCTTTGCCTTACAACCTTTTTGAGCCGTTTAAAATCTCTATTTCCAGCTTGGCTCTCGGGCTAATGTGACCCAGTGGATATGCGTGGCTGTATGCTAAGCTAGCTGAGTGGACATTGTTAGCTGAGCTAGCCCATACAAAGTGCTCGCGCGCTGCTCCTTCAGAGCGTTATTGAGGTGAAGTGCTGAATTGGTGTTCTCAACAGCGTTATCTCTCTTAATCATGTTTGTCCAGAGGTTACATACAGCTCAGTGCTGCCTAACACATGCGCCTGCTGTAGAGAAGAGTTGAAGCGAGCAGTTTGGAAGTTAGCTAGCTTAGTTGTGCTGAGTTGGGGATAATGGGACAGACCTCTTACATGTGACTATACAGTAAGTGACTGTTTCCTCAATAAAACCTTTATACCATTTAGAGACAGATTTGCAAAACAGCTCTCTTAACATCTTTATTTAGCAGTGGATTGCAATTTGGCTTATCCACAGATCACTCTATTTCCTATTCATGTTATTTATTATCTATTATTGTTAGCAAACAGCTCATGACACTGGCTTATCCACCAAAAGACAAATGCTAATTTAGACAAATGGACATTGTGAGAAAGCAGCTTTACAGATTTCCAGATAAAGATTTAGATTTATCTCTAATGAGCAAGCCAGAGGTGATGCTGGCAAGGAAAACCTCTCTGAGATGACATGAGGAAGAAACCTTGAGAGAATCCAGACTCAAAAGGGAACCCAGCCTCATCTAGTGCGATTATAAATCATTACTCTTCTACCACTGTATACCATATAGTCAATCAGTGTTAAGTGTGTTGGGAAGATCATCTGTATAAGCGTCAGGGTCATTTGTAATTTCAGTAGAGTTTTAGCTTTAAGTCTGTAATATCCAAGTTATCAACTGTATAATAAGTGAGACTTGTGCATAATTTTTCACAAGGTGAAAGAGGTTTCAAGCAGAAGTAGAGTATCAGGACCAGAGGGCAGGCGTCTCATCAGACAGCAGGAGTAACATGACATAATAAAGGTTGATGATAGAGTCATCTGTTTCATGGCAATGCAAATGCTGAACTTCTTTCTTTCTTCGTTGTGGTGTTACACTGGCAGTGGTAAGTGCTGAAAACTACTTGATTGATCTGATCAGCTACCATTTACCACAACACAGACTGAGCTGGTCAAACTGGTAGGCCATCTTTGGCATTTGGTAAGTGCTGATAGAAAGGAAACAGGTTCTGCTCAGGGCAATTAAGTTATTTTAAAGAAAATAGCATTAAGGTAATTAGAAAATTCAGTTATGTATTTGGTCTGGTCTGTGAGCTCGGCCGGTGTTTCGGCAGCTGGTAGCTGGTCAGACCAAGCCAGGTTTTCCAAAAGGGAACATGGTTCTGTGCTAGTAATTAAAAGGTTGTTAGTCCAAATCCCAAAGCCAAAGATCCACTTAAACCTTAATTTCTAAGATGTGTACTTGGATTGTAGTCTAGCCTACTTGTAAATTACTTTGTATAAACGTAAGTGTCTGCCAGGTGATTAAAAGCATCGACTCCTGTTTGAAACGACTCCTTTGCATCTGAATGGCTGGGAACCAGGTGTTGCTTAGCCTGGGGGCCTGAGATCTCAGAGCAGTGCTCTTACCTTTGATGCATTTGTTTTAGAGATTTCTCCTTTCAACACAGACCACCAGATATTTTTAACCCAACATTCATGGTGGTGCGGCTCTTTGCAGGTGTTTCTGGATCATAAAAAAATGAAAAGTGTGTGGTAACTGTTTAATAAAGATCCTGCAAGGACAAGACGCTTGCAGTTACATGCTTTAAGGTACTACTTTAACTCCTATGTTGGAGAGACACTTGAGATGATGTCGGTTCGGATAGTAGTTTGGTTAAAATGCTTTATTCACTGGAGCTGAAGCTAACTTTAGTTTTGGATTGTTTCAGGGTATGACTATAGAATGTGCGTGGAGTGTTTATGACAGTTTGACAGACTGTGTATTGTTTGCTTATTAAGGGAGTGTATGATTTTGTAGTGTTTCCTCTGTGTGTGTGTGTTGTGATTGTGGTGTGGGGGTGGTGGTTTGGCCATGCAGGTTTGATTGTGTTATAACGTGCACAGTAAATATGCAGTTTGTCTGTTGAAAGATTCCTTCTTGTGTCCTTCTCAATATATGTTATGGAATTTTTAAAACAGGTTAGATTGCGTCTTGCAGAACATCCTTACAGGCAAAAATGAGAGAAAACACTATTTTTGCATTGTTTTGATAAAATTCCGAAACCTAAATGTGTTGTATGGAGTGTGGCAGAACATTCATACAGACACAAGCGAGTGTATAAATTCCTTCAATTTAAGGGAAAACTCAGTCGTAGTCCTCATCCCTTTGTAAGAATGTGTCTGAGGTTGCACATAATGTTTGTGCCTTAGATCAGCAAGTTGTTGACCATCATTTGTCTGTAAGCTGTTAGGGTTTTCTTCACATGATTATTCGAATATTTCTCAAAAGGTTTAACTGTGAGTTTACCTGTACGTTGTGCCAGCAGGAGAGTTATATGACCACTTTGCACTGCACTTTCATTTGCTCAGTTTTGTCAGTGTTTCCACTTACCTACGTGTTTAAGATTCTGAAACGATAGTCTGTCATCAGTTCATGCAAGTCAATCCATTTAATAAAAGCCAATGTGTGCAGTGCATCAGGCAGAGGAATTCAGAATGAATAATGCATGCTCTAGTTACATCGAGATGTGTCACACGACCGCAGAGCTTATTTTGTTTAAATATACATACCAAATAAAAACTTTCGTTTTGCAAAAGTCAAAAGCGAGTCAACCTCCTGAGCCTGCTTGTCCGCTGGGCAACTATGAATGAAAACAAATAGTCCGGACGTGTAATTTTCTTTTCACCCAGGCTACTGACTCGTCCAACCTAGCTATTCATTTATATTGTTCAAATGTGCTATGTTGGAATTAAAACAAGAGGGCAGTAAACACGAGCACCACTCGTTTTGTAATTTGACCACGAAATTGAACAGTGATGCACATAATTTAGCATCCGTATTAACTGAGCTGATGTATTTAAGACTAATAAGGAATCACACGATCCCACCATGTCATGTGACCTCCATAGAGCTGATGCTAATAATTCCTCATATCCGGCGAGCAATAATGTAGATGGTTCTTGAACTCTGTAGAGGATGTAATTTTGGCTGTAATTTAATTTTACCTTATTTGGATAATTTCTTTTTTTTTTTTTTTTTACTGTCCAATAAAACCAGACATTTATCTACAAGAAAGAGTAAAAAAAAAATGTTTCACAGCATCAAGAAATGTACATCTGTACACTGAACGTACTACATATTCGTACGTAATATATGTATAATATATTAAAAGTGAGTGTACAGAAATGCTATAAACAATGTCTAGAAACGTGCAATTAACCTCCCGGCAGAGGCACCCAGGTTTTTCGCTAAAGTATCCTGGTACACAGTGAATTCATGATCAATCTTCACAAGAGCCCCTGAGCCACTAGTCACCAAACAGCCGCAGATCCTCGCCGATCCACCTCTATATATTACAGCGGCTCTCAGGTGTTTTTTCTTGTATGCAGTCCCCTTTTATTGCTGAAGCTGCTGATGGTGTGCATGACCACAAAGTCACGATGCCCTTTGTAGTTCTAATGTTTGTGAGAATGTGAGATTCTCTCAGGAAGAGCTCCTTTCTTTGTAACGTCGCCAAACAGCTTGTTGTTATGAAAGCGAAAGTTTAACAGTTGATTTTGAAACCCGACAACCGCAAGATTCGGCTAAACTGTAATTTTTAAACTTGATCGTTGTGCTCTCTTTCCTTCCTTCACTGTCTTTCTTGCAGTGTGGCCAGACGCTGTCCTCATGTGTCCCGTTCCTCGCAAAATGTTTTAGACGTAGATCTTTTTGTCTTGGCCCTCGTTATGCTTAGTGGTGATTTTTGTAAACTGTTTTTACCTGGTTTGTATGTCCTCAACAATCTTTCTCTTTTGTGTTGAAAGTTCTTTGTTTTTTCATAAGGAAATGGATGACGAAGATATGTTTTACGATATGTGCACCTCATATTATACCCCAGGGAAACAGGACATTTTCAAGAATGGCAATTTGTTTGCGTTTATTTACAGTATTCCTTGTCAGGCGTGTCAATAAGTTTGGGACATACAAAATACTATTAAAATCACAGGCACAACAGATTCTGGTTGGACAAAAACCCAGAGATACTTTGGTAGTAATTACATTACCACATCTCCACCTGTAACTAAAAGAGTTTCAAACCAAATAGGTTTTAATATGCTTCCGGATCCAGTGTTTTGCAGTTAGCAGTTTTTATGGTGATTGTTTATGACCTTGAATGTTTGATGGACAGAATGAGATAAAAACTAGGCTTGTTGCATCTTCATCTTATTCCACTTCATAATGGTTAAAAAGAGGTTTTGTTCAGCCAGAATGTTAGTTTATATAGGAATATCTGCTTTCCTTTGAGTTGGTCAGAAGTTTCTTGCTTGTCTCTGGTACCATACTACACAAAAATCACACTCCTGAGACCTTTGTGAAAACGGATATGCTGCAGAGAATTTGCTGCCATTATAATTATTGTCCTGAAAGCATCTTAAAACGGATTTTACATTCTTTCATATGCTATAATTAATTCCTGCATTAAAAGGAGGATGTTACTTTGAAGTTTGGCTGTATGTGTCAAACAAAAACCCAAATATGTACATATTGTAAAAATGAAAATAAATATATATACTCAACTTTTATAAACAAACAAATAACCTGAGGTGACACCAACAACAAAAAAAACACAACAGATTTCAATATGTAGTAATTTTTTCCCAAAAAGTAAACCAACATTCAGAAACCAAGTGGGGAAAAAATAAGCACACCCTTCTTACTTTCACAATCAATAAGAGAGTAATTAGCAGCCAGGTGTTATGAAATAAATGCACAAGATTAGGTAATCATCAGGAAGTGTGACTACCTCTATAAAAGGAGAACTTTTGGCACATCATGGCAAAAAGAAAGGACATCAGACATGACCTCAGAGAAGCAATTGTTGCTGCTCATCAATCAGAGAAGGGTTATAAGGCCATCTCCAAGCATTTAGAAATTCACCATTCTACAGTGATTAGGAATGTTTACAAATGCAAGAGTTACATCGTGTGACCTACATGCCTCTGTAAACACATTAAATGTTCATGACAGCACAATCAGAAAAAGACTGAACAAGTATGGCCTTCATGGAAGGGTGGCTAAAAAGCCCCTTCTCTCCAAAAAGCGAAAACCAAACACAGCGTATCAACACAAACACCTCATACCAACTGTCAAGCATGGTGGTGGAGGGGTGATGATCTGGGCTTGTTTTGCAGCCACAAGACCTGGGAAACTTGCAGCCACTGAAACAGTGAAGAACTCCACTTTATACCAGAATATTCTTGAGACAAATGTGAGGCCATCTATCCATTTTTTTTTCCTTCCAAAGAAGAAAAAATGAAGATGTTGGAATGGCCAAGTCAAAGTCCAGACCTCAGCCCCACTCAGTTGCTGTGGTAGGATCTTAAGAGAGCTGTGCATAAATGAATGCCCTCAACTGAAGCAATGTTGTAAAGAAGAGTGGGCCAAAATTTCTCCAATGATATGAGAGACTGATAAACTCCTACAGAAATCATTTACTTCAAGTTATTGTTGCTAAAGGTGGTTCTACATGTTATTGAATTATAGGGTGTACTTATTTTTTCCCACCTGGTTTCTGAATGTTGGTTTACTTCTTGGGAAAAAATGACTACATGTTGAAATCTGTTGTTTTTTTTGTTGTTGTCACCTGAGGTTATTTGTTTGTTTATAGAAATTGGTGAGGACCACACAATTGTTATTTAAGCCCTGATAAATATAAACATAGATTTGAAGGAGGGTGTACTTTCTTTTTCCCGTGACTGTATGTTCAGTCTGTTCAGTTTAGTGTTCAAGCCACGATTAACTCTAATGAATACTTAGGTTTGTAATGAATACCCATAGCTATGAGAAGAGCAGAACAGACCTACCACATTACTATCTGCTAGTGCTGGCGTTGGAAAAGTCACTGATTCTGATAAATCTGTCTGTATTCTTCAGCTGCTGAACACAGCACCGAGTGCCTCCTAGTCTCAGCTCTAGGCAAGTGATACGGAGCATCTGATGTTCTCTGTACACTTTTCTGGCCAAAACCTTAAAGGTTTTTTTCCATTTTGTCTAGCGAAAACACAAATCTTTGAACACAGCAGCACAGTGAGCTTTATGGAGAAAGAAAAAAACATTAAATCGACTGAAAAATATTAACGGATTCTGTTTTTGAAAAGTTCACTAAGTGAGGAGGCACTTAATGGAAGCTATTTTCATATCTGAAAAAATATGTTTCTTCACTTCATGTTTGACTTTTCTATATATTTTGAATGTGAGCATATTCCATAGCAGATAATGAATTTAATGATCAGCGGAGGCCAATAACCTGGTCCTACTTTAACTTATATATAGGTACAGATACTTTTACAAATATGATGTGTAGGACACAGACGTTAGAAATAAATATTTATTAGCAATAAAGATTCTTTTATGTACGGTTATATTTTCTTTGCACACCTGCATCAGTAATGCAGTCTGCTCTCTCATATCCTCACACAGTGCTCTCTCCCTCTCTTTCTCTCTCTCTCTCTCTGTCTCATACCCTAACACAGCGCTCTCTCTCTCATAACCTCACACAGATCACTCTCTCTCGTATAACCTCACACAGCGCTCTCTCTCTCTCTCTCACTCTGTCTCTCTCTCTCCCTCTCACTCACTCGGTGTCTCTGAGATAAATAAGCTTTCCCTCTGGTGCAAGCTGAAATCAGGCCTCCCGACTATAATATAGCCTAGGTGAAATTCTAATTATACATCTAATACAGCATGACAGCATGGCTCTAATAGAAGCAAAACTATGAATTTATTACTGTTTAGATTGCTGTTTTCAGCAATAATAAAGAGGAGAGCAAGTTGTGTCTAAATCACCACTACTTAACCATTTATAAACAGTCTGAGACGGTGATCAAAGTGTGGTCAGATATTATTGGCAACATAAACAGATCAGTTTGAATTACATTTATTAAGCCTAACCGCCTGCTTGAAAATGTGCTGTGTGACTACAGTAATATGGTTATTATTGCAGTGGTTTATTATGCAGCTTGTGCTCAAAAATGCCAACCGGTTGATGGCAAACAGTTGGCAGCTATTTTGTTTAGCACATGATTAAGTCCATATTGCTGTTTTGTAAGGAACATGATTGCGTTCTTCTTTGTGAATATGGTTGGTCATGATCATATGATTTTTCTATAGCTTCAAAATATGTGGAAAATGTGAGTGTGCAAATATTAGAGACTCTATCTGTACTGTTAACTTGCATGAGCTGACAGTTTGAGATGTTACATGCTAGCAGTCAGACTCGCAGGCTAATTAACATCCCAGCATTAACAGGAAGAAGAAAGCTTTTCCAGGTTTCTCCTGTTCTTCTCTCAGTAGTTTATGTTCTTGGTGCTTTGCCCCCTCCTTCCGTCCTCGCTCCTTGACTCTCTCTCTAACCTGGAACCGCGTTCATATCACTGTCAAATCGTCACGGTCAGGGTGTTCCATGCCTCTTGTAGAATCTACACCCTGGCGTGGTGTTCTGTCATGGCTCATGATTAGTCGAAGCAGAACAGCAGAAATCTGAGAAGAAGCAGCCAATGAGGAGGTATATAGCTGTATAGCTTTTATAATATAACTTATATCTTGTCTTTTTTTATCATTTGTGGTCACTTTTTGAGGAATGTATTAAATTTTAGATATAAACAACAGCTCATAGCACAGAAAGCGTGTTTTCCGAGATTGAATTACATGTTTTTTGCCCAAATTTGCATTTTAAAAACCGAAAGGACTTTTAGGAAACTGTTGCACCCACACATTTAGAATTCCTTTATTTATGTGTTTATAAGCTCAGATGCTTGTGGCGTGATCTGGATATGAAGGTGCTATGTGAACGCACAGGTTACAAAAATCTATACAGAAATCTGTACAAACAGTATGATACAACAAAAAAGCAGCACAAATACTTTTCTTCATTCTTTGATTATATTGCGTGCTAGATTTGCAGAGATTTTCTTAATGCATGGCTAACATCCTTACAGTGTTATTTTTGTATAGTTATATTTTCCTCAGTTGACTGACATTAAAATCACTTTGGTTTCATTGCTGTGGTTTTTTTTTGTCTTGTTAGGTGGTGATAATATTTTCCAGTAATTTTGTTGACAAGATAAACACTGCTTGTCATGCATGCTCTCATTCTGTAGGCATGTTGCGTCAGGACATATTTTGGTGGGTATGTTGGAAGTGTCTATTCTCAAGCTTTCACCTAGGCTACTACAGGCTCATAGACCAGCTCTGGGATACACAGTTAGACTGCCTTCCTAATTTTATTAAACTGAAAGCAGCAAAAAAAAAAAAAAAAGGAGCTGTTGCCTCACAGCTTTCTTCCTCATGGCTGATCATAACTCAGTGCAGTGCTGCTGTTTGTTTTGTAGGAGGCTAAAGCAGCTCCATTGAACTAAACCAGAGTCAGGCCTTATGGAAAACTAACCAGAGTACTTATTAATTGTGGATTTGATAATAAAAAATATCATCAATCATGGATGTTACTGTAGGGTATTTGAGCTATACTTCACTATCACTATCTACATTTGTTTTTTTTTTTTTTTTTTGGAGGAACTTGTAGAGTTGACCCCGTGCATTAAATCGCACCAGCTGCATCACGGGAGCGGCACTTCGCACTCATCCATATGCATCATTTTTCTAGTTGTCCGCGAGTATCACTACTGTACAAACACTTTTTGCGTGTGGCAAAATTTGCTTCAGAAACAGAACCTCAAAAATGCTTTCTGTAACATGTATTCACTTAAGATTAGTTACGTCCAGGCTGTGAAGTCCTGAACTAAATCTAAATGTGAATAATCCACCTGTGCCAATGCAGATCAGTGAGGTTGTGCTGAGTTTAGAGGATTAGTGAGAATGGTTGCTGGAGGTAAGTATAGTGTGAACAACAAATTACTGTAAGTATAGTACTAATGTTTCGAGCATAGCCAGTATAACCTGCCAAATTCCCATCATGCACTCTTTTCAAACTGAGCATACAACAGGAATGAGTTTAGGAAATCATGCATTTCAACTCTCCAGTGTGTTTGACAACCATAATTCCTGACATTAATGGAGTACCTCTTTTGTAATTCTTGCACTTTTGACAAGCAGGTTCAGTAGGCTGTTGATATACTGTAAGTCAGTCAGCATCCTGAGACAAAAAAAAAACTCTCGTGCCTATTGACTTTCGCAAAAGAAAACGTTTTATTTAATCTGCTTGTTTAAACGTAACACGCTCCAGTTGCCACACACTTCAAAATACATTTCTCAGTGCTGCAAAGCGCCTCGATGCCTGATGTTCTTTTCTGAATCCTGCCACCTGCGGCACTGCGCAGCTGCACCGAGGATCTGGTTTGGCTCTTGATAGGAATTATTTTTATTAGTGATATTGATTAGCTGGAATGGATTCTAGACAGTCTTTCCAAAATCAGGATGTAGAAGCGTTAACAAAACTGAGCAAAATCCAGTACAGTGTAGGGTTACACGATGATTCCTTTCACTCCCACAGCTTGTTGGACAGACAGGGTCGAGGAGTGAGGTATGGACATATTTTGCCCACCTTGCAGATGATAAGGGTTATTCAAAAGAATTTTGGCAAACGTCTTGCTGACAAACATCTCGACCTTCACCGAGGACTTAAAAGCCAAGAGGTTATAATTGTCTTGTGTAAGTGTTTTCCTTGTTCATCTCTAAGGGGTTACAAACACAAATATTATTGCTCTTGGGTCAATGTAAATTTACACAAGCATGATTAAAGGCTGATATTAGGCTGTGGTGAATCATAGGAGCAAACATCCATTTTTTCTCCCTCACTTTTTATTCAAATAAAATTTGACTGTTGGTGTAAATAAGTTTATGTTCTTTGTTCTCTGCCCCTCTTCCTCCTCCCTCTCGCCGTCTCTCTCTAACCTGGTACCGCGTTCATATCACGGTCACGGTGTTCCATGCCTCTTGTAGAATCTACGCCCACGCATGGTGTGCTGTGATGGCTCACGATTAGTGGAAGCAGAATAAAATTTGACTATTTGACTAATCAGTATGCTTTGTGTAATTTTGTCAGCCTCTCCTAAAACAAAGCAAACTTGAGAAGGAATGCAGTGAAGATGCCTCACTCTTTGCCACAGGATATGATTCTGCATGTTGCGCAAGTGAGACACAGTTACAAGCAGCCAAACAACCCAACAGCATGACGAAACAGCACTACCAGCACAACTGCACATGAGGTTATAAAAAAAAAAAAAAAACGTTCTAGAGTAAAATTTCTTCAAGGCAGTATCTACAGGTGTGTGATTGTAACTGCTGGACCGTTTAAGGTGGGACATAAAATATGGATTAGAAACTGGCAAAAAAAGAAGCCATTTTCATCCTGAGAAATAATTCTAAAGAGATAGAACGCTTTCAGAACAAAGGGTGATAAAATGTACCATTCCTTGTCACTGGAGTGGTACATCTGTTGTACCTTTAGTGTGTATTTTTAGACATGGCACTGTGAGTGTAGAGTACCTTTATAATGATTTAATATACGTAACTGGACCTTAAGGACCACATAAATGAGCTTTTAGAGTAATATTTTAAAGGTACACGACATGCGCACTTGTAGTAAAAGAAGAGAAGTTCAGCTTAGTACCCTTTTTCTGAGCATTAAGTGTTTAAGATGAGCGACAAACATACAGCAAGTCATCAAAGTTTCTGCCTTGAAGAGATGTGTCTGTGCATCCTGCATTTATTTACATACTCAAAATAAACGTGGACAAATTTTTAATGAATAATTACTTAATTAAATTAGTAAGTTAAGTTGTATTTTTTCCAGAAGTGTTAACATTTTATCAGTGCAATTAAATGATAACTGATAAAGCATCATTTTTGTCGTAGTATGGTATAATTAATGAACATCATGATGCTACAGTTGTTATTGGTATTGAAGTCAAAATGCTTGTATCGTGACAGCACTACAGTGCAGCACAAAAAAGTGCGGTTGACTTGTGTTTAAATACTTCAAGCAAAAAGAATGTTAAGACGGCTTGGGATGGATATTTAATTGGGCAGCGGGGTAACTAAAACACGGGACTGGGCAGCACATTGGAGCTTTCTCTTGCTATTAGTTGTGCTAGTCAGGGCTCCAGACAAAAAAAAAAAATCTTAAGGAGCCACTGGCTACTAAACCCAAAATATTTAGGAGCCAAATCGTATTTTTAGCCACAATTTGCTTTACATGTCACGTCGCACACTTACTTCATGTAATTTGCCTCTCTGTTCTCTCAGGGCTGCCGCACACTGACTTTTCTTTCCCCGCCTGTGCTGTCTGCTCTGCCTCCCGTTGTCTTAGATGTCTTCTGCACTGTCTTATACATAATAATAGCACTAGAATAAATAACACAGAATTATGAACATTGCAATCAGGTGATATTTATAAATTCTAAACAATTCACACATACTTATTCATTATGCTTCATTCTTCTCCAAACTCCTGCTGCCTTTCCAGTATTTTTTTTTTTTTTTAATCATCACTGCCTCCACTTCTCTCCTTGTCTGGTCTGTTCTACTTGTTACCATTCTTTTGTTTTCACTGTCTCTCCTTTCTGGTTTGTTCTGCTTGTTAAATATGTACAGGTATGAATAGTATTTCCTGCACTGAAATCATGTAAGCTGCATTGAATTTTATTTTCAATTATTTAATCTTTTTTGCAACTTGATCACTGGCACATTGCACTACTTTCACTGTTGGGGTGGCACAAGAGGCAGTCCTAGCATTGACACAATCCCTGTTCTTACGCTTTTTTTTTTTTTTACTGTAATCATGCTTCTTCATGGTTTCTTTTTTTAAATGAATTAAACTACTAATGAAATCGGATTGAGCACAAAGGATGGCATGCATTTTTCCCTTGTCATAACATAACCAGGCGAACTCCTGTAGAAACCATGATTTAAACTACAGGCAGGAGCGCCGCAGGGAGACTCGTTTAGCTGCACTTCTCTATCATCATCTGGCAATGACTGAAAACTGAGTAAGTCTGGCTGGGATGACTACCTGAGAACTTTCACTGATGAATTTTCACTGAAGTCTGTATCACTGGCATCTGATGTAGAGGAGATAGGGTTTTGATGGGCAGGAAGTGAGGGAAAAGTCAGATATTTTTCGTTTGGCCATTTAGTTTTTTTTTTGTCAGTTTTCCATGTTCCTTGACAGGGCAAGTTTCAAAAGCTGCCAAGTTTAAAAATAAAAAAGGAAATACTTAATGCCATTAATAAAGTGAACACTGTTCAGATTATACTACCCAATTAAATGTTATGTTAATATCTTTCATTCCTCTGCATTTCGCTTCACCCACCGCTTCTCTGAACGAGCATCTGTGTACACTTCAGTCAGTGTGGACAGAGCAGGACAGGAGCGCACATGATAGTACAGCAGGGCAGGCAGACGCAGGAGAGGAGAGAGATCAGCACAGAATTAAAGCTTGCCACTGTGCTGCCTTTTTTGATTTTTTTGTGGGAGGCGGGGAAAAAAAAAGTAGTTGCAAAATAAAAAAAGTTAGGCGCATTGGCGACTGTTTCAGGCACCATCTGGAGCTCTGGATCAGCTAATTCACTAATCCAGAATATGTAACAGGTTTTATCAATAAAAACTGTAAATGCTTAAAACTACTGTCAATTTATTTTCATCTTTAACTTCTATTATCTATAGCTTCTACAGTGAACCGATTATTGACAGCAAAAAGGGAAGAAAATCTCTGAGAGATTTCTCTTTTCTTCTGAATTGTTTTTATCTGAAACTGAACAGTAAGTGACTTGTCTGTATCACAAGGAATTTTTTTTTTTTTTTTGCATTTTTCTCAACATACTGATAGTGGCTTGAACTTTATTTTTGGTCCCTATGTGTGTGTAATGCATGATGTAGATCACATTGTTTAATGCTTGTTATCAAGACGTTAGAAGATGAAGAATACGATTGCGTGCAAGCTTGAGTGGGGAAAAGTACAGCTTGGTGGCAATGATAAGGATGTTTTCTCCCTTCTGTCTGGTTTAGTAGATATGACTAGCTATCTGCAGTTATCATTTTCAAGTAAAATCAAATAAATCATTGTAAAGACTACAGCTCTGAGGGTCAGCAAAACTACAATGTGTTCTGTCTCCCAGACCAAAAAAAAAAAAAAAATCCTCCAAGCTGTGTTCTGGTTCACATTCATGTCAGGAGAAGGGCTGGTTGTTTGTCTAGAGAGTTTCTCTACTGTTTACTCTAGCTGTGTTGCTTTTTGAAATGCTTCCCCGCCCCCACCAGCTGTTTACATAAGGCCCTTCCAGTGTATTATTGCACCTGCCAGATCCTCGGATCGTACCACCTGGTTAATGTTAAATAGCTCCAGAAGCAAGATGTGTTTGTTAATAAACACTGGACCTAGGGCTCCTTTGTTTACTGTAGTCATGGTGGCAGTCAGTTATTTAGAAAATATCGGCTCAGGCTTCCTTGTGTGGGAGAGTGCTTAACCATGTGAAGACTGATGGAAAATGAGTTGTGCTGTGAACAAGGGAAAAGCAGAGGGGGTGAATGTCAAAGATTTGCTATTTAAGTAAATATTCTGGTTTCTGACTAAGTTTGATAGGATTTTTCACTGTTTGTAATTTAACACTCTGTATTATCTTTTTGGATGGTCTTTCCCTGCAAGCTGGGACTCTTGCAAGCAAAAAAGTTAGTGTAAATAGTTTTTAACATAAATAAATGTTTTCTTGGCAGTTATATTTAGATTTCACCTCTGCCATTAACTTCCTACAGTAGTATTTTTTTTTTATTTAAACATCTACACTACCCTGAATCTGAAATGATTTCTTATTTCACACTGAGGAGAGGATTCAAGGTTCAAGGGCAGAGTAGACAATTATTTTGCACCCTATTAAGAGTTTTCTGTTTTTCAGTTCACTTATGTTTGCAAAATCTGTTATACAAAACTTGTTCTAGTTTTCACACTATATTTGATGTGTAGTTCATTTTTCAGATTTCTTCCTGCCTTAACTATGACATGACAAGCCATTGGCAATTATTAAGCTGTTCCTAGTTTTAACTAATATATGTTTTTTTTCTTACAGCGACATGCAGGAATCCAAGACAGATCAAGCAGCCAACAGCAGTCCAGCTGGCCAGGAGCGACTGAGCTTGGGTGTGGAGCAAGTGACCAATGAGACACCAGTAAAAACATCTACACCCAGTACACACCAGGTACAACAAGTTAAACACTCTATTTTATCTTTTAGTTTACTTGTGTTAATGTTTCATTATTCAGGAATTTATCAGGAGGGGATCATAATGAAAATGATTTCTATTTGCTGTGTCAACATTATTGCACTATGATGAGAAATGTTTTGTCGTATTATCTTTAAAGGGAACATGGAAAACATCACTTGTTTATCATTACTGGAATTTCCAAGTGATTTTTTGTCTGCAGTTTCCAAACTCCAAAGCATGTTTGTTGAGGAGGTGACAAATCATGAGTCACCCCTTGGCCTCTTTTTGGAGAACAATCTTTAAGCTTTGTCCCGAATCTATTGTAGTCTTTATCTCTCTTAGGTTTCCCTTGATATAATTTCTCTGCTTCCCCCGACACTTTTCCATTAAAGTCATTCATTTCCCTTTATGGCCCATCCACCATTCTTTTCTTTTCTCCATATTCGGTGCGGGGGAGTTCCGCTAGGCCAGATGTTCGACCCTGCAGAAGTGTGAGGGGTCAGAGCAGGGAGGACAGTCCTCTTGCTGGCCATTTTGTTTTCACAACTGTTGAATTCCTGTTTCCTGGATTTCAGTCTGTTGGGGTGTTCGCAATGGACAAAAAACAGAACATAGAAAAGAATGTGGAAAATGATTTGTTGCATAACTGATTAGTGCTTTTGAACTAATTGTTACGCATTTGGAGCTTCCTGATATTGTTGTGAAGGTTTTTACTATGTATCTCTGTTTAAACCTCTTGTTTAATGTTGTAATAGTCTTTTTTCAACATTTAAATTCTTACAGTACGCAACACTTGCTATATTTCGAGGACCGTGCCCATGTGGGGATTGGTGGGACGTTGTGTTTGATCTTAATGTGCGACTTAATCATGAAGTAATAACTGCACAATGGACATGCGCGTACCTCTCTTTGCCATACTCATTTTCCTCTACCTAGAGCAGAGGTATTCAAACTGTGGAGTGTGCCTCACTAGTGGGGCACATATTTATATTTTCAGCTCTGTCAACCTTTACACCTTTTATGTAAGAGCTTCTCATTTTAACAACAGAATGCAAAAATATGCCAAAGGAGCAGTCTTCTTGTTTATCTAATAAAAACACCAGATCAGCCAGTTGACATATGAATCCGGAACGACTGACAGTTCTGCAGGTGTTTTGAGCTCTCTTCATGAAAGATATGCTGATGCAGTGCCCTCGCTTTCTGTCACAGTAAAAGGAGAATGTCTTTAATTCTCCATTAATTCATCAATGTGAACTAAAATTGATCAGTGTATGTCTGACTAATATTAGACAACTATAGTCCCCTCTGAACGTCTTAGAATGGCAAGGGCAGTTCTTTTTCCTTTTGCTATACATTGAAGACATTTGGGTTTGAGATCAAAAATCCTTTAGTGCCAGACTGGCCGGTTTTTAGGTGAGCAAAAGTATAGTAACAGATAGTCTTAAAGTAAATTAAAGTAAATAACACTTAACATTTGGTTGCATATCCGTTGCTTGCAATAACTGCATTTGTCTGTAAATTGGCAGACGGAATGTTTCTGTAGAATTCATTCTCAATTTATCTTGCTGCAACTAGCATGAGTTACACCATCAATAAATATTAGTGAGTCAATTCCAGACGCTGCCATACAAGCCCAAGCCGTGATACTACCTGTGCTATTTTGTATTTTGGATCATGAGCAGATGTTTTCTTTCACCACACTTTGGCCTTTCCATCACTTCGGTAGAGGTTAATCTTGGTTCCAAAACTTTTGTGGCTCATCTCTGTATTTCTTTGCGAATTCCAATCCAGCCATCTGATTCTTACTGCTGATGAGCGGTTTGCATCTTGTGGTATGGCCTCTATATTTCTGCTCTCAGAATCTTCTTCTGACGGTGGACTGTGATACCTTCACCCCTGCCCTGTGGAGGTTGTTGGTGAGTTGACTGACTGTTGTCTTTGGGTTTTTCTTCACAGCTCTCACAGTGTTTCTGTCATCAGCTGCTGCTGTTTTCCTTGGCTGACCTGTTTGATGTCTGGTTGTTGTCTGGTGGTTTCTTTCTTTTTCCGGACATTCCGAAGTGTTGTATAGGCTATACCCAATGCTTGTGATTTTTTGTGATTTTTCCATAGACAGCTCTCTGGCCTTCATGTTGGTTCATCCTTTTTAACAACAAATGCACTTATCACATGTGAAACCTAGGGCTCAAATTTAAAATTTATATCTGGAATTTATATATTTCTGTAAGGCTGCTTTGTGACAGTGTCGAAAAGTGCTAAAAATAAAATTGAATTGAATTGAAACCAAGAGTAGACATTCAGAGATATTAAGGGCACACCTGGGCAACAAGAAACACCTGAAAAATGGGTGGGTTCAAACCAAATGTGCCATGTTCTAAGTTGTTTAACACATCTAGTTGTAAATATTCATCTTTTTATCTCAAACCCAAATGTCTTCATTGTATAGCAAAAGAATTGGCCTTGCTTTTCCAATACTTTTAGGGGGAACTACATATCATTAACATTTTAAGAACATTAATTATATTACGGATGCCATTGAAAAATCTCATCTGAAATGGTCTAAAACAGCGTGGAGAGGAGAAGAAACAAAGTTTAAGTAGGTCTACAGTGGAGTGTAAAATTGAATATGTCACAAATAATTTTAATGGTAATGATGAATAGGAAGTGAATAAATATGCTACGTGCTCTCCACAGCCATGTTCAAACAACGTAGTCTCACCTGTTGAGGTAGAAACTGGAGTGTGCGTATATACAGGGTTTTACAGTAGCGGCAAGCACCCGGTGGTTACTCCTAAATTTTATATATGTGTGTAATACAGTGATTTGTGTAAGATCTAGGTCATTATCCTTTCCTAATAAAGTTTATAATGTAGGACATTGTGTTTGTTCCCTCAACAAATCAGAAAGTTGTTGGCCAATATTTGGCCTGTGAGCTGTGGTTTTCTCTCCTCCCATTGCACGTTAAAGATATTATTCACGCCTGGCTGTTACGCAGGTGACTGCGTGTTGTGTTGGTAGGCGAGTTATGACAGCATTACACTGGTTGGATTTGTCAATGTTTCCACATACCTGCGTGTTCTTCATTCTGAAAAGATTGTCTGTCGTCTGTGCAAGATAGTTAATATGAGTAGTGAAAATCATTCAATTTTCAACCAGGTGGCGTCTTGGCCGAAGTGCGGGGTACAGTGGCATGTACAGACCAATTCTATAGAGGGATCTCGCGTGACACAGAATTAGGTATGTGGTCGATACCACTGATACCAGAAATTCATATGCTAGTATGCCAGTTACAAACGTGATACACACTGTAAATTGTGCGTGATTCTCCTCTGTTAATTTCAGAAAAATGTCTCTACTTTGATGGAATGTGACTGAGCCAAGGAAATCCATGTTTACTGTTAAGCTTCCCAAGAATCTTAAAATGTAACTAGCATTGTAATGTTATGGTAGAGATTTTTAGAAACCCTTCTAGCTAATGCACAGCCCCATAAAAGGTACAACATAAGAGGTACAGCATCTTTTGATAGCGGCATTCCACCAGATGACGGGGCACAGCTCAGCAAATTACACATAATCTTTTCAAAAGTCCTTTTCTGGTGGATTTAAAAAAAAACAAGCAATTTTGAACAAAACGTTTGATGTTTCAAATTCATTTTTATTTAACTGCAGGAATGTTTTCTTCTTACTATATAACCTGAGCTAATATTTCTTCAGCCAACTTTTGTCCATATATTATATATGCCTGGTTTAATTTCAGAAGGGTTTGTTTAAATTTTGCATATTGTTTTAATACTTGTGCCTGTCAAGTTACCACCCAATAACCTCCAGACCTCCTGCTTTCACCCATAGTTATGTGATGAGAAAGCACTCTCAGCCAGTATCTGATTGAGCTTCATTGCAGATGGTGCAGGAACTGAAGATTATTCCCAGTTTAATTTGCTGCTGTTATTCCTAGACACTAACTTCACTATACTGCGCACTTATCAGTATACTGCATTTATGCTCTCTTTAAACATTCACTAGGAAAAGCTGCCCCATAACAACATTCATATCATTTCCCAGAAAGATGACTTTTTGTTATTGCAGTTCAGTTCAAATATTCACTTGGAAAAACTTTCCGTTTGTTTTAAAGCTTTGGCTGAAGCATTCATGTGGGTAAATAATCCTTTGTAATGCTCCAGTGTTTACTTGGAAAAACTAACCTTTAACAACATTCAACCTTTTGTTGTTGCACTTCACTCGAAATGTTGCCGTGTTGAAAAAGTTGCTCTGTTACACGAAGCTGTGTTCAAATGCTCACTTGAACAAACAGCTTTGTGACTGTATTGAAGTGATTCATTATTGTTTTTGATCTTATTAGGAAAATTAATTCAAGCTTTTTGTTAGCTATTTGAAATTAGATGACTGACTACAATGACTTTTGTAGAGAAATCATTCTTTTCTATAAGCATACTCAAGCAGGTAGTGCTTTTCTGTTCATGTTCTGTTTTCCTCTCTTCTCTCGTCTCTCTTCATGTCATAGCTTGAGAAGCAAATTAATGAACTTAATAAAAATAATAATCACAGTCCTTATCTGTGTAGTGTTAGATTTTGCAAAATAGCCTTTAAGCTGCATGGTGATGTCAGCAACGTTAATGCAGGCAGTGTTGGTACCCAACATTTGCATTTCTGTTTGATGAAAAGCTTTTCATTCACGCTTAGGTCTCTTTTACAGTCATTTTGTGTAGCTGTGCTTCTGTGTCTGGCCAAACCGATGAGTGTATTTGTGCATCATCATCATAGGAGAGAAAGCCAAAATTATGTGTGAGAATTACATGACCGAGGAGCTGGATATAAAAAGAGAATAATAGAAGGCCTAGAATGCGACCTTGTGGGACACCATATTGCACTTTTGTACGCTCAGAGAATGTCTATTAATGCTAACAAAATGGAACTGGTCTGTCTAAGCCAAGCAAAAAGAAATGTCTAAACAAACTGTTTTTAAACCTGTAAATAGAAACATATACACACCGTGAGGCAAACAGTTTATGGTTGGCCACTTTAGCCAGTGCTGGTTGTGTACTATGATTCTCCCAGAAGCCACATTGAAAGCATGCTTGTTATTCTGATTTCAAAAGAACAGAACAACCTTTTCAAAAATCTTGGATTGAAAAGATGGTCAGAAGATAACTGTAGCGATCAGAGGGATAAAAATGTTGTTTTGAGGCGAGGTTTAACAACATCTGGCTTATAAAACTTTTACGGGCTTCCTGTAATATTTCCAAAAGTAACAAATAGCACAGAGTCAAGTAGACGAGTTTGATCTAGAGAAGAGCATCGAGGTATAGAGATTGTTTTACTCAATATGACAATAAAGTTGGCGCTAGATGTTACTGAGGAGGAGATCTTTTTTTCTTCTTCACTGCTAAATTTCTTAGGAGGTTTACATCACATCTGTTTCGCGTTGGGCTACTAATCAGAAGTTTGTGTGTTCGAATCCCAGCACTGCCAAGCTGCTACTGTTGGGTCCTTGAGCAAGACCCTTAACCTTCATCAGCTCAATCCTGTCTCAATTGTAAGTCGTTTGGATAAAAGTGTCAACCAAATGAGCAAATGCAAATGCTAATGCAAAACTGTAAAATGACCATCAGTGTGAACACAAGGACTTGTACAAGTTTATGCTTAAGACCAAGTAAAAGCCATGCAGTAGCTGCACTTTTCAAAAGATTTATCTTTGAATGTATGTGTCTTATTGATTAAGACCACATATGATGATTAGGGCGGCAGCAAATGATTATTTTAATAACTGAATAATTTTCTGAATAAACTATTTCTCTTTCTCTCGACTACAGGTTCCCATTCCTGGTCAAGGTGTACCCCCTTTTCTGCACATTTCAATGTTTTTCCTGCTCTAACAATCCAACTCAGGAAGAGCTGGTACTTAGCTGATTACTTGAATCTGATGTGTTAGAGCAGGAAACACTAAAATGTGCATGGGTTGGGAACCTGTGAGCTAAACTATACTAAATCAGTAGCCTAAGTGAAGACATTGCCTCACCATTAGTCTGAATAAACCAAAATTAAACTGCCTAAGCATAACGGATCTCATTAAATTATGAAATTGCTACTCTAGTATTTCACTCCTTTGACAGTAACCTTGCCAAAATGTCAAACCACTTCCTTATAGGGAAGGCTAAGGTCAGCTGGTTAGTCAGTTTCACTTACCAAGCAGAAGCTGAAGATGCAGTGTTGCACAAGTGCTTTCTTTTGAAATGTTTGTGCATCATCGATGTACTGATATGAAAGGCATCTCCGCTTTCCTTGTACACCACAATGGTACTTTTTCTAGTAAGTCACCATATGTGATTTCTTCCAAAAGAGCAGCCGAAATGTTGCAGTATCAGTCTGTGTGAATATAATGTTTAATAAAAAGAAAAATTCTAAATGATTTCTTTGTTTCTATTTTTGATAATTGGACTGACTGACAGTCCTGTAAAAGAACCAACAGAAGCAGTGCTGCTGCCTCTAAGGGCTAGTGTTTTACATTTTACCCAAGGAAGAGTGTCCTGCATTCTGCAGTCTTTATGCTGTTGATTGCGTAAACAATGGGTCGTAAAATATGTGGTGAAGAATTTTTCTTATTATCTTATCTAGGCAGTTATGTTCACTAATCATTGCAGCCCTGTTGATAATACCTTCAAATGTAGCCAAAGCTAATTGTTGATGAATGAAACTGCTGCAGATCATTAATATTGTGATGTATTTGTTCAGTTTCGTTACACAGTCCTTCTGGTCAGTCTGATATTTTGTGACTCTTTACATGTCTCTCCTTATGACAACTGAAGATGTCTTTTCTGCAAAAGCATGTGTTTGTTGATAGTCACAGTGTAATATCGCTGCTTGGTGCTGCAGCCATGACAAACCTGTAGTACTGGTTTTAGGCGTTTTCTAGATGACTTGTCATTTGTTAAATGTACCAAAGATAATGAAGGGTTAATTGTTATATGCAGTAGTGGGTTGACAGTACACTTGCATGTGCTGAAAAACAAAGACAATACTCCTTGGAGACTTTACAAAGCCAATCAGGATTTTGTTATTGTTTTTCGCATCTTCAGGCACTTCAAGTTGCTCAACAACAGCAGAGTGGGGAGAAATCCCAGAAGAGCGTGGAGAAGGAGCCAGAAACCCAGGTAGAACTGTAATCTTGTTTACTACTTACAGCACACACACACACAAATAAATATGACAACGGTTATATCCCTCACATAGAATGTAGTGACGGAGTTAAGTCTGGCATAAAATATGGCGCTTACTGTAAAATGTTTTTTTTTCTGTCTTATTTTACGGATGTGTAGTTCCATAAGAAGTATTCTTTTTGGTTCTGCTATGTTTGTATATTGATTGTTGTAGGGTTGTTTATCTGGGTTGGAATGAATAGACTGAAATGAAAGCTGGATTAATGGGTTAGGTCATGTCACTAGGTTAAGTGTAGAGGGCGGGCTGTAAGTACATGATTGGACACGTTCGGCAGTCTGTAAATGGTGGAAGGAAATACAGCCAGGATGTGCCAGCCCATTGGGAGTGAAATCCGTCTGAATACTAGCACCAGCATGCTCACTACAACTGAAACAACACATACTGCTGGACACACAGCCTTTAATGCCAATGGAATTAACCAGGTTTGTGTTGTGCTGGGTGTGTTTGCTGGGGTGTTTATGTATGAGCAGGATGTGGAGTTTGCCATCTGTGAGCTTACAGTAAATGAGGATCTTTGTTCCTGGGTAGTTTATTTATTTATACGTATTTACAAGGGGGCGTTTACGTTGATAAACTAAGTGGAGGGATATTATCCAGTTGATTAAGGTTGTGCTGGTATGAAGTAACTTTATTTGCTGTTTGACGATGAATGGGGTGCTGAGCAGAAGCACCATATTACTGCACCAGTATGGATTGTGCACTGTAATTGAGTTGTATATTTCAGGGAAGCATTGATTTTTTTTTTTTTTTTTTTTTTTTTTTTCCTTCCTGTGGTGTCATGAGGGATTGATGAGCTAAATAAATGACTTGGGTTCTGTGATATCTGAGCATTGACTCTGTCTTGTAAATAATAGCACTGCATTGCTAAAAGGTTTTCTTGTTCTCTGTGGTTGGTCATGTGTAGCTGCACAGAAACCTAATCACCTCTCTCTATAAGAACTGTAATTAACACAACACTGTTTTTTTCCTCTGCCTGCATTTCGTATGTACCCAGATGGAAATAAAACTTATTATTATTATTATTATTATTATTATTATTATTATTATTACTTTAGGCAGGTAACCCCACCCCAAAATGTTTGAAGTATCGAGAGCAATAACAAAGGATTTGCTTTTGGGCTGTTGAGGCTTGTTGATTTATGGGCCTGTGTTTTCAGAAGCGCTTGCTTGTTGACATGCTCACTCACAGGGAGTTGTTCTCTGACACACTGGCAGGAACAATAACAACAACAAAACACTGTTTGGACTTGTCTATCGTCATAGAGACAGCGCACATCAACGTTTTGGGAGACTGTAAAGGCAGAATTATTACTGTTAATTGTCAGCATGCTCAGGTAGGCAGCTGAGGGATTGCTGTCATTCCTGTGTTCTGTTTCAGTGAAGTGCGCAGTCTTCACAGACGGCTTGCTTGAGGGCATAAGACAATATTTATTAACGTTGAAAATAGTTTGAGCCAGTGTTAGACCTCTGCGATAGCTTGCACCCATGCACTCACTCAGATAGTGTGGGAAAGTGTGTGCGTGAAGGTTAGCCATTATATTTCACTCACAGCTGCAGAGAAATAGTCTAGCGGCATGTTTACTTGCAGCCCAGCACAGCCGGCTTTACTGGAACCCCTTGTTTGTTTGGGTTGTGGAGCCGTAATTAAAATGCAATCTCCGGGTTTGTTTTCACAGTTGCTGTGTACCCCAGTGGATGTATTGTTTATACAGATCCATAAATGTAATTTTAATTATTCTGTTTATTGTAAACAGTTAAAAAACCACTGCGTTTGAGTGTTTAGTGTGTTATTGTGTGTCTGCATTAAAAAGCAATAATTGCTTCTGGCTAAATGATACATACTAAATGAAACATTTTAAAAGCTGGTACATTTTTGAGCAGTTGTATTGCTGTACTTCTGTTTTCTTGTATAGCTGTTTTACTGTTAGTGGTTGAATGCATGTCAAAAAAAGTAGAAATAAGTAATGCACTTAACTATCATTATTTAAAAGAGATGTCTATCTGTTTACGTATGTAGCTGTTTTAATGTCTTTAATTCAAAATCAACTATTCCCTGATTGCATAAACTAGAAAACTGTCTAGTACCTATTCTGAGAGGTCTTTAGCATTATTGTGTGTCAAAGTATTTATACAGCTCAAAGTTTGTGGACAGCTGACCATCACACCCATTATGTGGTTCTTCTCCAAACTGTTGCCACAAAGTTGGAGACACACAATTGTATAGGGTGTCTGTGTATGCTATAACATTACAATTTCCCTCCACTGGAACTAAAAGGCCCAAACCTGTTCCAGCAATGACAATGCCCCTGCGCGTATAAAAGCGAGCTCCACGAAGACACGGTTTGCCAAAGTTAGAGTGGAAGAACTCGAGCAGCCTGCACAGAACCCTGCCCTCAACCCCACTGAACACGTTTGGGATGAACTGGAATGCCGACTGCACCCCAGACCTCCTCATCCAACACCAGTGCCTGACCTCACTAATGCTCTTGTGGCCGAATGGGCAAAAATCCCCACAGACACACTCAAATCTAGTGGAAAGCCTTCCCAGAAGAGTAGAGGTTATTATGACAGCAAAGTGGGACTACATCTGGAATAGGATGTTCAACAAGCACATCTGGGTGTGATTGTCAGGTGTCCACAAACGTTTGGCCGTATAGTGTATGTATTAATCTGTGAGAAGGTCTATGACTAATATAAACCCTTGAACCACTTAAGGGGTCTATCCAGCGCAAACACTGACATGCATCCCATAGTGAATGTGGTTTTAGTTTTAAATCCCAGCCGTTATGTGCTGTTCTGTGACTAAAGCATTTAACTCTCAACACTATGTTCTCATATGGTGGGAGGGACTGTAGCGTGCTCCTCCTCCTCCTCCGCTTCACTGTTTTATGTAGGCGTATGCAGTTCACCCATGCACTAAACATTATCTTTCATGTAAATGGACTAATTTAACAATCAGTAATTACAATTTTAACAATCTTAACAAATCACAAATTAAAAAAAATTCCAAAGCACCAAAGCTGACAGATTCAGATAATGGGACCAGAAAATAAATGTGTGAAGATTCTTTATCTTGGAAAGCAAACAAATGAGGCACACGAGGCTGAACTTGGAACACTTGGCAGTTGAACTGACTGCTAAATTACTGCTCCGTGCAATTATTCCGAACGTGGAAAATAAAATATAACTTGACATTTTACCAATTTTTTGTTATAGCCAACACATAGATACTAACAAAAATTTTCCTATTATGTGTATATATTCATATATTTCCTATATGTACATGCATATGATTTTTTTTACTGGCATCCTTGATAATTATATGTGGGCATAAAAGTGTAGCAGTTCATCAGTAGATAGATACATTTAAATGGATGAGTCTGAAATATTGCCTTTTGTTTATTCATTTATTTTTTTTTTTGCATAAGTTGAAGATGCTTTTTTAAAAAAAAATATTTAAACATGGACTCTCTTTCATTAATTAAGCAAGCCATTTCTGTTGCCCAGGCATCTGTATCATGTGTATGTGTTGTGTAGGTGCCTGTATCGCTGGCCATGATGACCCCTCAGGTGATCACACCTCAGCAGATGCAGCAGATCCTGCAGCAGCAAGTACTGAACCCCCAACAGCTCCAGCTGCTATTACAGCAGCAACAGGCTCTGATGTTGCAGCAGGTTCGTACACTCATCAGTCCAAACATGACCAGTTCAAAACATTTTCTGTCAACAGAGAATTGGCAGTTTGATTATAAATATACTAAATGATTGTTGCCACATGCCTCTTTGTACTGAGTGCATGAGAAGCTATATCCTGTTCATTATAACTACTGTTTTGCAGCAACAGCTCCAGGAGTTCTACAAGAAGCAGCAGGACGAGCTCCGACTGCAGCTCCTCCAGCAGCAACACACTGGAAAACCCAGCAAAGAGGTGTGTAGTACAATTGTCTGTATTTCACACTGCACTGCTAAGTGTACCAACTAGCATTTTTTTCTAATTATACCTCTTTTTTGTGTGTAACTCCTGTTTACAGCTTGTTTTTTTATGCGTTTTGAGTATTCAGATTATATGAGGATTGGGAGTTTTTCACTTAAAAATTCAGGTGTACAGTTGTGGTCATAAGTTTACATACACCTTGCAGAATCTGCAAAATGTTAATAATTAAAAAAAGAAAAAATATAATAAAAATAATAATTTACACCAATCGTCCTGTTAATTTTACACCCCACTGGCTCTTAATGTATCGTGTTGCCTTCTTGAGAATCAGTGAATGTTTGCACCTTTTGTAATAGTTGTGTACGAGTCCCTCAGTTGTCCTCAGTGTGAAAAGATGGATCTCAACATCATATAGCCACCGCTGGAAAGGGGTCAAATATGCAGAAGATGCTGGAGAAGCAAATTATGTGCAGGGCCTGTAGGATTATTCTGAAGAACAGTGGGCAGTTTAACTGCTCAAGACAAACAAGAGACTCATGAATAACTATCACAAAACATAAAAACAGTCGTTGATCATCCAGGAAACAACGCGCAGTATTAAGACTCAAGCGTATGTAAACTTTTGAACTGGTTCATTTGTGTAACTTCAGTTATTATTGTGTCTTGTGGACTATATGCAAACATCTGTTATGTGAAATAGCTTATTCAGGGCAGTAGTAAATAAAAAACAAAATGCAATTTTTATGATCTGTCTTTTTTTTATTATTAAAAAAAGATTCTGAATGGCGCATGTAAACTTATGACCCCAACTGTAAATGCACCCAAGACTCAATTCAAACATATTTCAATCCAGTTGTTGAAACCATTTCAGGTCTCACATACATTTTAGCCAGTCATTGTTCAAACATACATGCATCAGTCTCTCCAGATGACAACCCAAACTCCTTCCTCATAAGTTTTAAAAGCCACATGGTCCATGACTGCCAAAGTCTGTGCCTTTAAGAGAATAAAACACCACCCAAAATTGTGATCTTTGATGTGGCTCCTGTCTTTTGCATAAAACAGCTGGAAATAAGAAACAACGCAGTTGGTGGTTATGAGCTGATTTGTATATGAAGCGTGATTCGGCAATCTGATATAAATCTGGCTAACTGGAGATGCATTTGACTACAAGTGTAAATGCATGTGGTTAAAATGCTATCTGAATACATTCCAAGCATAAGAGACATGGAATGACCGGGCCTAAACAGGATAAAAGATTTTAATGTAATTGGTTCATAGCTTAGGTGTCAACAGTCCTGAGCAGCCTGACCTACAGACTTCAGTGTGCTGCCTTGGGTAGCCTGTTTGGTACTTGTTGGTGCAGTGACACTGTGCTGTGTGAATGTTGTCTCCAGCAACAGATGCTTGCCCAGCAGATGGCTGTCCAGCAGCAGCTCCTCTCTCTTCAACAGCAGCATCTGCAGAGGCAAGGACTGCTGGCTCTCCCGGCCACAGCGCTCACCTCACTGCCCCAGAGTAAGAACAAACATGCATGCACAGATTTAATATCCTGTTAAGCTCAGCTGAAGTTTTGAACATACTTTTATCTAATACTGGATATAGAGACTGCTTAACCTAAATGAGAAACTTAGATATTAAATTTTGACTAAACTTATAAAAGCAAGATTATAGTTAGGTTAGGTGGTAAATAGTCAGTTTTGTTAAACAGGTCTGATTCCTGCAGAGCTGCAACAGTTGTGGAAAGATGTGACAGAGGTTAGATCAGAGGAAAAGAGCAGTGGTGACAAGTCACCCTCTTCTTCTAAACCGCCTGTTGTTAACCAGCACCCCAGTACCAACGGACACCACACACCCCGGCCGGTCAGGAGAGAGAGGTATGACCACCGCTAACACAAAGCCCAGTCTCACACATGGGTAAAGATCTTTACTGTCTGGTTCTTTATCATGTAAACTCTTCTGGCTTAGATAATAAAGAAATCAGTTTGTAAGTATTAAATTTGCAGCACAGTTTTTTTTTTAGCCTTGTTTTCATCCTCAAGGCTAAAATTATAAATGCCTTTAGTCGAATCAGTTTCATTTGGTATTTCAGGTATTTTGTGGTGCAGGAAGGAAAAAACAAGTTAAGCAAGAGTTTGCAGACAGACATATTCTCACTTGCGCAGGTTACTGGCAAGTCTCCTATTAGGGCACGATTCGTTTTTGTAAATGTTTGACAGTCTAGAACAATAATTTATACCCTGCAGGCCTATTGATGCCTGATGTACAAACCACATGCACACACTTCTATTCTGTTTCCTGAGGACTTATTTATTGATACTTTCCAGACTTTGGTTTGTAGATATATTTAAGCCCTAGAACATGACAGGAAGTGTGTTATTGAAAATAACATCATGTCTGTGAATTGATGGCAGACATAAGCAGGACAAAGGGGAGTGGTGGGGATCATCACAGCTGTGATGTTATTTGTGACAACATGCAACCTCGAGTCTTGTACTGCTTTTATACACCAGTTTACAAAGTAAGGACAAAAGTAAAATAAACAAGTTATCAACATTGGCTATAATATTGCCTATTTCTGCTCCCACAGATAAGTAGTTCCATGACGAATGTTGTGTTGTTTTGCAATAAGTAACGATATTCTTTTTGTGGAAAGGAGTCAAAAATACATTGTGCTGAGTCTGTAAAGTAGTGACTAGTCTGGAATCTTCATTAATCGGCTTCTCAGCTTCACAGCTAACATAGTAGAAAACGACCAACTGAGATTATATTCTTTAAACACTGCATCACTTTACTTCCAAGATATATAGATGTTATAAACAAACATCGAAGACGTATTTATAAGTCCAATCTTTGAACTTTGTCTTCAGTGTAAACTTATTGGGGAGAAATTTCACTTTTCATTTTCCGTGCAGGTTTACTGGCAAAAGAATTGGTATTCCATTTGTCTGTCATCTAGCAGCAAGGATAATTAAATATATGAAAAATGGTACATAGAATAAGTTACTTTACACCTTTACTTTACTCAAGCAACAGTTAAAATTGCTTCAGGCTGTAGTTTACCCATCCCCGATTCAGATGTTACAAAACATGAACTGTAGGTTATGACATTACTCAACGGTCACAGTTATAACTTAGACTTCTGTAATGATAATAATAATGTATAATGATAATAATGACGAAAGTGACGACAATAATAAAATTAAAAATAACAATAATAATAGTCACACTGATCTTCCAAATCTGACCAAAGTAGGCTACATGATGTAAGTCATGCAATCGTTTCTAATCTTTTCTAATTTTGTTGGTTAATGATTCGAAACAGCTTGGAGTAACATGACTGTTTCTGTTACTTAGCAACCTGTGGCCAGCAAAATGATACAGATTTGGTGACAAAGCTGAGGCTTTTATCAGCTATCACAGCATGGCTAGAATGCTTTTCACCCGGTCTGATTGCATGGTTGAAACTAACTGTCGTATAATTGAAACTAAACCATGTTCATGAGTCCTAGAACTGTGTAAGGCAGTGTCAGTTGATTTATCACTATGCTGGGCTCTACAAGGCTGATATATTAGAAGGCCACAGCATGCAAATTAAAACAGAAACAAATCTATGCTTTATCGTGGCTCTTGCTGTTCCCAGTTAGTATTTTGTGGGTATTTCCTCATGCCATGCCAGTGCATACTACAGTGGGTAAATATAGTAAAATTAACTCAGTGTTTTTTTTTCCCCGTATGATCGAGGCCTAGTGCATGTATTTATTCTCAAGATTTGTCTCCCGTACCCCGTTTTGTTTCTGAGCAGAACTGTTTACCTGTTTACAGTATTTATACTTATCAGGGAGCTGCTGAAAAAAATACTGACTGCTTGTTTATTGATGTATGATACTGGAAGGTTGTGGTTACAGATTAGTGCAAAGCAAAGTTAAGGACAACTGTCATTGCGTTGTGTGTCCTCAGAACCGTCCTCTCTGCTGTGTGTCTGTTATTGTTTGGCTGAAGTTGTGGTGGCTGATATTAGTTCAGGGTGAATGCTCAAGGACTGTGTGGTCAGGTTCATGTGTCATGTAAATTCTGCCCTGGCAAAGTGGCGCCTGCAACTAAAACCTTAAGTGCATCCAGTGGCGTGAAAAGCGAGGCCTCACCCTCCTCTTACTGGCGATGGAGATGTGTCACTGTGTTGTTGGTTTTTTTTTGTTTTTTTTTTTTAGAGCCTCTCTCTCTTTCTCTTTCCCTCTGACCATAACTGAATGGAGTTTTAAAATCTTGCCCCTTTACCTGCATTTTCTCTTTGAGCAGTACACTAATGAAAAGAGTGTTGAGATGTGAATTATTTCTTTTAAATCTGCCGGTTTTATTTCCTTGCTTTAGTTCTTTGGTTATGGAAAACTGATTAAATCACTGGTGTAATTTAACTGCTACACAGATTTAAACTGAATCACATAAATAAGCTCAGAGGTAGCTGAAACTCTATAGGAGTGAGTCATTGCTGTGTTTAATGTGTTGCTGTGCTGTTGTGCCTTTGATGTGTGGGTTGGGAATTTTAGAGCTTCATCTGGTTCAGTGAGCAAATAACTCTGTAAACAAATTTTATTGTATTTGCATTCTCTTTTAAAGCTGCATCATTTCATAGTCAAATGTACTATGTATCATTTTTGACTGTGCAGGTTGTGAGATAATTTGTTTATATGAGGCAGAGCAACCGGTCTGGAACATATAAAGAGTGAAGGGACATCCCAGCTATGGTTTCTTAAATACAATAGTGTATTCCAGTTACATCAGATGGAAGACTATAATATATTCAATGAATATTTTGCTCCCATTTCCCCCAGCCTGTCTCACATAGTGCAAGAATATGGTCAGGTTCAGAACCCTTGTCAAACGTTATGGAAAAAAAAAAATTGTGTTTAATTTCACATTGAACATGAGAGAAATGCAAACTTTAATTGATGCAAATTTATTACAATTAAAAAAACCTTATCAAAAATACTTGCATACATTTAAAGGAATATATAGTGTTCATCTCTCCAGTTCAGTACAGAGACATGTAGAATCTATGCACATTGTTAAAAATTCTTTGGCTGTGAGTTGAATTCAGTGGTCTCAGAATGCATCCGTACTGACTGGCGGCTGATTTAGCTTCTTTGCAACCAAAGACCGCCAGTGAATAAGTTCTGGCAGTGTCAGACATTTCTGTATTAATATCTCTGAGTGTGACCACTACTATGACACTTGTCTAAAAATACCAATAGGAGGACGGCATACGCTGATGCGAAACTCACGGGACAGCCAAAAATACTGTATTGGCAATGGCGGAACATAAACGAAACATGCAAATGGACAGAACACATATCTTTATTACCTCAGTCTCTGATGGACAAAACTATTGAGCTCACTGCCATCAGGTAGTCGGAAACTGACTTAAATTTGATTTTTGCTTTGTGTTACAGTTCACAGGAGGCTCAGAGCAATCACCCACTCTATAGCCACGGTGTGTGTAAGTGGCCTGGCTGTGAGGCTGTGTTAGGAGACTTCCAGTCGTTCCTCAAGTGAGTCTCTTCCTTGTTTCCTCTCTGTCCCTTACTAGTAATGTCTTGTTCTTCTAATGAGCACTATGCATTAATCCACTGTAGGTAGAAACAGAGTAACTAAATGTTTTGTTTTATTTGTGTTTAGGCAATAACTCATTTTCTTTCTTCCTGTCTTTTTTTTTTCAGTTGACCAAGCACAGTTGTTTAAAGGCTTGGTTGACTTACACCCTAGAACTGAGTTTGGCTTACAATCTGACTGCTCTTGAAGAAAACTGAGTATAGATTGAAGTTTTCTGACCATCAGTTCCAGTGAAAGCCTGTTTAATTAAACTTCTCAAGTTTGAAACACATGCATGCTCCTCTACAGCACTTTACAAAGAAACCCAAAATGTCTCTGTTTTTTCTTTCTTTCTTTTTCTTTTTCTGTTTCCTTCTGTTTTTTCCTCCTGTTCCTCCTGCCTCTCTTTGTCGGCTCATTTCAATATTTGCCTTTCTTTCTTTCCTTTTTCCAAAATCCCCCACCTCTCTCTCCCTCTCTCTTCCCCTCCTTCCCCTGTGGTGGAGGAGTGGTGGGGCCCCTCAGGGTTGAGCTGCACTGCTCTGTGATAAACAGTGTACCCATGGTGATGGTGGCCCATCCCTCCCAAAACAAACAGCAGGAGGATGTTTATGCGTGCCCCCTGCGCTGACCCTGACCCCTGCTCCCTCTCTGCGTCTCCGCCCTGCCTTATTGCCACAACACTGCCTTTGTTCTGCAGCTCCACTCAAGTCAGGCTATTAAAAACACACTAAACTAGCACACATCATCCTGGCCTCGCCCTGAGTGCTCTCTGTGTACATTAATATTTCTCTCGTGTAACTCTTTGTTGTTCCCTTCTGGAGTTTTTTACTATTAAGCATTGATAAGAGGCGCACAGCAGATGACTTCTTGTGTATGAAATGCTTTTTCTTAACTGCTTGTCTTCTTAGCAGGAAATCACTGAAATGGATTGTAGTGTTTATATTTGGCGTTTGCTCAGTTTTTACAGTTGTAATTTTAGGTATATGGTTTCTAAAGCGCATTTTTTAAAAAAATATTTAATGATACAGTTGTCTGATTTTATATAAAGTGTTATTTTCATCAAATATTAAATATTCTGGTCTAACTGGACAGTCAAATTCTACTTACACCATAAGTCCTTACCTGAGTTTTTCCCTCAGAAACCTACAACCAGACAGATTAAATGCAAAACGTCAGGTCATAGCACACCTTAGACTAAGCTGCCCCCTAGTGCTTAATGTTATAATCACAGTACTCCAGCAACATCACTTGGCCCAGCTTTATATTTTCTTATAAATCATAATAAATATAAATGATTTTTAAAAAATTTACAGCAACCTGTCACTGTAATAAGCCAGTGTTGTTCTTGTTTGTTTTTTTAATGATCCTTGATTACATCTTTTTCCTGCAGGCATTTAAACAGTGAGCATGCACTGGATGACAAGAGCACAGCTCAGTGCAGAGTTCAGATGCAGGTTGTTCAACAGCTTGAACTGCAGGTATTTTTCTTTTTTTGCAGTTTGCTAAACTTATAAAGTCACTCTTTCAGTTCCCTATTGTGAACACCCTGTTTTTTTTTCATTCTATATTGAGTAGTGGTTCCAGCAGAAGAAATGCCATTAGACAGCAGAAAATGTTTTTTTTTAACCTAATCCAGGCATTTTGCATTGTTTTTGTTTTATTTAAAATGAGAGTGATTTTACAGTGTGCTAATATGTCAATAACATGCCTATAATGTGCTAATAATATGTTTAAAAAATCTAAAATTTAAAATGTTATTTTTAGATAATAACCAAGCATTGTATGTTTAAACTTCAGAGCAGCTCATTTATATATGAAGAACGAAAAGAATATTTGAGAAGTAGCAGCGCTGTGAGCAGGTGATTTATCTTTGTGTCGTCTTTGTTTGTTTGCCAAACAGCTAGCAAAAGACAAAGAACGTCTCCAGGCCATGATGGCCCACCTCCATGTCAAATCTACTGAGCCTAAACCAACTCCACAGCCAGTAAGTTCTCTAGCACACCTCGCAGACCAGCTTAGTGTCTTATGGTTTTAAGGTAATGGACACAAATTCTAATGGTTTGCTTGATGTAACTGTTATGTCAAACCTGTACAGATAGAGTACTTTAGTATGTTTAGAAACTTTCATTGACTGATAGATGACCCTATGAAATTGCCAGAAATTGAAATTGGAACTGAAAGTTACATGTTTGGATGGCATCGCAGTTGCAGGTCATTATGAATTAGGCTGTATGCTAGTTAGTAGTGGCCAGCATCTGTCTGTAAAAGATTTAAACTGTGTGGTACCTGCATTTGTTTTGTAATGTTCACTGAAATGAATTGCAGTGTTTTAGGTGACATAATGTCCTTGTCAGTTCTTTAAGAGAAATCAATCAGTTTCTTATTGTCTTTAATTCTGTGGCTTCTCTGTCATCACAATTTGCGTGAAATGGATTTTCATATTTTCAAAGTCATTGATTTGGCCGAAAATGTAATGGATGTGTATGTTGTTGAAGGTGAATTTGGTTTCCAACCTCACACTGGCTAAGGCCACAGCTCCCAAGCCCACTCCCTCCATGAGCCTTTCCCAGAGTGCCACGACACCATCAACACCGCTCACACCACTCCCTCAGACTCCCAGTGTCATCATCCCCAGCAGCCTGCACGCCGTGGGGCCCATTCGCAAACGCTACTCTGACAAATGCAACCTGGCTATGGACCAAGGTCAGTTCTCCTCTACAAACACATTTAGTCAAAATCACAGGACTCTTGTTTTTATAACCTTAGAAGTTTACTTGCACATAATTGCATTAACTCACTAGGGACTGCAGGTTTTTTTTTTTTTCTAGGGTATGATATCAAAATAAATTATCTTCTAAATCTAACACTGTAACTGTCTTTCAGTACCAGTGCTAGATTAGTTGGAATATGAGTTACAAGGATTTTTGAACTCAGGCATAACTTTGACTAAATTGTCCGCTTCCCTTTTTTGCTTCTCAGACATTGTGCAGAATAAGGAGTTCTATTTGAGCACTGAGGTCAGACCCCCGTTTACATATGCAGCTTTGATAAGGCAGGTAAGGAGCATTTGCTTGCTACAGCAGGCATTACTCTAGGTGGAGTAGCACACTGTATTGGAATTCTTTGTAATGTCTTCACTTTATCTTAAGTGTCCTTAATAATTATGTAGTTAAGCATAAATTATACAGGCAACCATAATGTAACTACTGTGGACGTTTGCACTGTTACAGATATCTAACTAAAATCAGATTAAGATTAATTATGTTAATATCCATTTGAATTTGACAGTACATATATACTAATTACACAGAAACTATTCACCTTCTACATGAATTAACACTCTAAAATAAGTGGTCAGTTCCTGTAGTATGTAGATACAGTCACTATCAGAAAGAAAATTTTTGTTGAAAAATACATCTGTGAGAGACCTGATGCGCTGTTAGAACTATCAAGATTCACTTGGAGCCAAAACTGACCTTCTTTAGGTCTGGTTAATACTCCTGTGTATCTGTTTACACTTGAGAGCACTGTGTGTGGGTGATCACATAGGTGCCACCATGTCCACTAGGGGGCATAAAATAAAAAACTGAATAAAAGTCTTGCATTTCACCATGGAAAAATTGGAGAGAAGAAGCAAAGTACCGGATGCGATACGATGAGGTCTCCTGCTGCTTGCTTCCAGGTTCTAAATAACAGATACTATTAGGTATTAAAGTATTAAACATCGGACAAGCGTGGATATTGTCTATTAATTGAGAATATGTTACTGAACTTTCAGACCTTACATGGCTAGAAATATTAATTAATTATTATCTGAAGTAATATCCGAAACTTAAGTTTGGCCAAATAAGACACTGTGGGATTGCTGAAGTCCTGCCATCTGATATTTTATTAATGAAGCTATGTTATAAAATACAATTATGTGTGAGCATGTGGTTCATGCCCATGCTGATGAGTGGAGCTACAGCTAGACCATTTATCTCACTGCATGTGCTTGAATCTTTTTCCTTAATACAGCCCTTTCTGGATGCTTTTTCACAGTGCTAATTATAGTGCTGCATGCCACATTTGCAGCCAGACTGAACTATTAACCCCAGATGAACTCATTCTCTAGTATCACTAAAATGGGTTTCTTATAAACAGTCAGATGAGTAGTGAGGTGCCTGTAGCTAAAATGCATCCAAGACCCAGGAATGCATTTCAGGATTAAAAAAAACAGGAAATACTTTCTAGGGTCGACACTTTCATACTCAGTTAATCAGCATTCGCCTGAAGGCTGTTTGACGCACAGCACTGTAGACACACAAGATGTGCTGCCAGGATTATGGAGGTGTGCTTGTCACCCTGTCAGTGCACCTCCACATGCCACGCTTACCCTTAAACCTCCTTTTAAACCAGCTTTAATCCATTTGTAACAGCGCAAACATTGTGGCTGGTTGCATTATAGTTGCTTGTGTAAGTTTATGTAGCTACACATTTATCAGACACATAATGTAAAGTGGGGCCTCATATTATTACATTTTGTTCACTGAGATCTGGTTTGTAAATTGTGTACATGACTGTAATAATTCCTTTAATATTTTTAAAGCAGTGTAACTATCAGTGGATAGATTAAATACATTATGCTGAATTTATCTTTTTGCAGGCGATTTTTGAATCCCCAGAAAAGCAGCTAACACTAAATGAAATATACAACTGGTTCACTCGGACCTTTGCATATTTCAGACGCAATGCAGCAACATGGAAGGTAGAGTTTTTGCTACAGTACTACATTCATGTTTCAGTACTACGTTGTTTTAGTGTTTGATCACCATTGTGTTTTATGAGATCAGCTTAAGATGAACAATTTAATGGAATTGTAATGCTTTCATCTCTTTGGCTTGTAGAATGCAGTACGGCATAACCTCAGTCTCCACAAGTGCTTTGTGAGAGTGGAGAATGTGAAAGGAGCTGTTTGGACTGTGGATGAACTGGAGTTTCAGAAGAGAAGACCTCAGAAGATCACTGGGTAAGCAGAACCATTCGATTCCACACAGGGATGCCTCCACCAGCAGCAAGACTAGTTATTCTTGTTAATTAAATTTATATGCCAGAAATATCCTTGATATACTTTAAACAGGAAGGAAGCTATTGAAGAAAGAATCTCAGGTATTTGACCTTGCTGTGACCTTGTTTCTGTTTAGATAAATTCTAAACTCTAAACAGATCATCTGCTGGTTGCAATGGTAATTCCATATAAATCCTACAAACATTCAACCACACATTCTAGAGATATTGCACTAAAGAGAATCTCGGACGGTCAAATGGACGACCAGAAAACACCACTCAGTGGCTGAGGAATAAAAATTTCGTTGTTTGCATTTGCAATTAATGTAAAATTTTTTTCCCAATGTAAATTCATTCTTCTGTTTCTGTAGATCGCCCTCTCTGGTGAAGAACATCCAGTCAAGTCTTGGCCAGAGCCCTGCTCTGTCTGCTCTCCAAGTAAGTAAAATGTTGGGATGTTTTATTATTTCTGTGTGCTAGCATTTTTTTTTTTTTTTTTTTTTTTTAAGAAGTTAAAAGACCACAGTGTCAGACTACAAGCGTATTACTAGCTCATCACTGCTTCGTCACTGAGAATTCATGATGGAAGGATGCTCATGGATTTCATTAAAGCTAGAAAATTGCTGTTGCAAGCTTCATTGGGGTAGAACTGAAGGCTTTGTCCCAAACTGCACACTGCACACAAAGTAATATACCTGAACAGCGGTGACACTAATGGTGTTGTGACATACTATTTAGTACAGTATTATACAGTTTGGGATGCAGCTCAAGTGTTCGACTCAGGATTGCTCAGTATTGCAGAAGTGGTATGAGAACAAAAAAACGTTTATTGTGCACATAAATGTGATTGCCACTTTGGCTGAGTACCAAATACCGTACCGATCTAATCAACTAAATATAAAATATAAACCCTGGATGGGGGGAAAAAGGGGTGCTCTGCTGTAATATCATGGCGTGTTACTGACCCACAGGGTAAAATGTCGAGGCTTCACCCCTCCGGGGCTGATAGATGCAGCTAGCCTGCTAACTCTAGCTAGTTAAAATATAGTGAAGATAACGAAACTATAATACATGTTCATTTACAATGTTTGTTTATTTATTTATTTATTTACTTGATCTGTAGTCTCTGTGTATTTTGTTATATAATCTATGTATTTTGTTCTCCAACCTGCCAAAAATGAAGGCTTAAATTTCCCTTTTGCCAGTTATAACCCAGTTTGAAATATACGAATACAGAGAAATTTTCCAAATCCTCCCAGCTCTCATGATTTGTTTAGCTAAGCATGTTCTCATCTGGGTAACAATGCAAACTCCACGTCAAGAATAAATCAGATGACTAATCTCACTAAACTTACTAATCATGTTCCTACCATGATATCATTCCACCATGAGTTTCTCACTAAATTAGAGACTGGACAACCTTTTCAGCAAGAAAAAAGCTCTTGATTTTTTTTTCTTGCAGTATCAGAATTTTTCACTCACTCTCACTCTCTCTCCTAATGGGCTACGGCTCTCGCCCGTCACAGAGTCTGTTATTTCATGCTTAAAATTTATTTTAAGATTTAATTTTAGATAAATTTAATTTATGATATTTGGCATTTCTAAACTGGCATATAGCGTAAGTGTACAAATGTTCCATTAATTGTGACTCAGTGTCCATGATACCCAACAGCTCAAAAACATTGCTCTCTATCCCCCTTACTCAATTATCTTTTTTTCCCCCCATATTTAACAAAAAAAAAAAAAATCTTACACACATTGGGCCTCATTTTTCAAGCTGGATCAATCTATGAGCGTTTACACAAGAAATTTCGATGGTGGACAGTTTGTACGAGTTCGCGAGCGGTGTTGCCCAGTGGTATTGCAGCTGTACAGGCTGTGTGGGATTATACCTGTGTAGGTCTTCAATGGGACTATGAGCAGCTACGCCTCTGAAATTTAATCCCAGGCAGCTTTCGGTGGACTTTTTTTTTTTTTTTTTTTTTTTTGTGGACAGCATTTAGCCGACGGCCTTATCCAGAGTGAATTATAATTATTATTAATATAATATTATATATTATTAAATACTTTTATTGGCATAATAGCGAGTCAAAATAATTTCCGCTTCTGTCTTTCAGCCTTTACACTCATCCTTCGTTATGTGCTCCCAGCTGTCTGTGCACTTGAACTTTTATGGGCGCCACTAAATGCCAAGTAGTTGTGTCAGGAGTGTGCTTTGCACTTTACGGGTGATCAACATAAGCACGCCAGTATGAGGAAAAACAGCGTTTGTGAAACGATTCTAAATCCAAAGTAAAATTTTAGTTCTGTTTGGCTTACACAAACATATATACACAACTTTACTAAAAGATTGATAAATGAGGCCCAATGTTATCATAATGTAGCTTTAATAATCATTAATAGATCAAATTTAATGCGTCTTAAGGAAGTTATTATCATCATGATTAATTAGTAAATTAAATGAAATAAATAATTATATTAACAACTCTGATTAATAAGATTCCAGGTGAAATATCATTGTCTTACACGAGAGTTTCTAGGCAGTTTGGTGTGACGTGTGTTGCTTTCGCCCCAGGCTGTGATGGTGGACAGCAGCTTGCCGCTGTATGGTTCTGCCTCTGTAGGAGGCTCCAGCCTCAAGACCCTGGCCAGCGTAATGCATGAAGAACTGAGTGCTCAGGAGCATGAAGATGGCTCCCACAGTGACTCCAGCCTTGATCTCTCTCCTGTGTCTGCTCTGTGAGTGACTTTTCACTTACCTATTTACCTACTTACACTCACCTCTTTACACGGGGATCGATATAGTTTGATTTCTTTTTTAATGTTTTTGGCTTCAAGTTAGTCATTTTTTTCTAATTTCAGAAAGGATTAGATTTATCTGTAGACTTTTTATTTACAGTGAATATAAAAAGTCTACATACGCCTGTTAAAATGGCAGGTTTTTGTGATGAAAAAAATGAAACCAAGATGAACCATATCAGAACCTTTCACACCCTTATTGTGAAATTACAACATATAAAAATTAAGTGAAATGCAGTCAGAAACATTTTAGGAAAAACTTACAATAACTTGGTTGCACAAGTGTGCACAACTTAAACTAATACATTATTGAAGCATCTTTTGATTATATTACACCATTCAGTCTTTTTGGCTAAGAGTCTGGGCAGTGAGGGCATTTCCTGTGCACAGTCCACATCAGGTCAGCCCACAGATTTTTAGTTGGATTCAGGTCTGGGCTCTGGCTAGGTTATTCAAAAACATTGATCTTCTTATGGTTAAGCCATTCCTCTGTCGATTTGGATGTATGCTTTGGGTCAATGTCATGCTAAAAGGGGAAATTCATTTTCATCTTCAGCTTACTAGCAGACAGCTGAAGGTTTTGCACTAAAATCGACAGGTATTTGTAGCTATTCATGATTTCCGCCACCTTGATAAAAGCCCCAGTTCTGGTGGAAGAAAAGCTGCCCTAAAGCGTGATGCTGCCACCACCATGCTTCACTGTGGGTATGGTGTTCTTTTGGTGATGTGCATTTTTATTTTTATTTATTTATTTTTTTGGACCTAACATACCCTTTGGAATTATGGAATTTTTATACCTTTTGGATTTGGTCTCATCAGATATAACACATTTTGCCACATGGTTTGGGGTGATTTAGTTGGGCTTGGATGTTTTTTTGTGAGAAAGGACTTCCATCTAGCCATCCTACTCCATAGCCCAGACATGTGAAGAATATGAGAGATTGTCACATGCAGAGAGTAATCAGTACTTGTCAGATATTTGTGCAGCTCCTTTAATGTCTCTGTAGGTCTATTGGCAGCTTCCCTAGTAAGTTTTTGTCTTGTTCTGTTGTAAATGTTGGAGGGACGTCCTGTTCTTGGTGATGTCACTGTGATGCTCTATTTTCTTCACTTGTGGCCTTCATGGTGTTCCATGATACATCTAATGTTTTGGAAATTTTTTGTACCGCTCTCCCTTCAACAGTGAGACCCTGTACAGTCTTTGTAAGCTCTTTGCTGACCATGGCTTCAGCAGTCAGATGAAACTAAGATGATGTCAGGAAAATCCTACAGAAACAGCTGGTCTTTATTTGGGGTTAATTAGAATAATTTCAGTGATGACAGCTGTATGATTATTACTTTTGAACATGAGATTGGTTCATTTTGAACACAGCCACATCCTCAGTTATAAAAGGGTGTGCACACTTATGCAACCAGGTTATTGTAACTTTATTTTTCCTATTTTTCCTTAAAAAAAATCCTGATTGTTTTTCACTCAATTTTTATAGGTTGTAATTTCACACTGAGAGTGGACAAAGTTCTGACATGATTTATCTTGGTCTCATTTTTTTACATCACAAATACCTGCCATTTTAACAGGGGTGTGTGTGTAGACTTTTTATATATCCACTGTATCATATGCTAAGCGCTTCTGTCACTGTTATGTATGTAAAGTTTGCAGACTCATTGATGCTGTTTTTCTGACTGATGTTGCTTGACTGTGTGTGCACAGACAACATGCTGGATATAAAGGGCAGGAGATGGAGAGGGAGTACTTGGAAAGCTCCATGTCTCCAGAGATGGATGATGGACACAGCCCTGATATCGATCACGACGCGGATTATCCTGACGAGCACGAGCCACACACTGCTCGTCCCGCTGATTTTTCTTGAAGCCCAGCCATTCCGCAGCCACTTAACCAGCTAATCAGTGAACCAGCAGACTTTGAGAATGTCCACATATTCCACTTGGGAACAAACTATTTATTCTTGGAGCTACCTGTCATTTTTTGTATGCAGGGGATTGACCTCAACGGTACTAAAGGGCTCCTCTGTGTCGAGCTCATACACGTAATGGTTAGCCCATAGACTAGCACAGGATGTTCAGGGCTATTCAGCTATTGCTTGTGTGTTGAGTCTACATTTTAAAATAAGCACTACACACTACCTAGATGCAGAAACTAATCACTGTAATCAGGTGATTTATGTTATGATTATCGCAAATACTATTTTTGACACTAGAAGCACCTAGGACCAGACTTTGTTCAGTTTTATTGTAGTATGTGTAGGAACTCTGGGAACTTTAATTCGCCCTGCGTATGAGTCTTCTCGCATCTGCTAAACTGTTTTTAATCACCACTGCCTCAAAATGATGCGGTTAGTCACCATATTGAGTCACATTTGACCTAAAGTATGTGCCTGCCCAATAATTATAGGTCTGCTCACTGAAATTGTGAATGTCTTTTGAACTTTGCTTTCTTTTTTCTTTTCCTAGTAGAACCAAAACCAAAGGGGAACATTTTATAACCAGCACTTGATGAATGTTTTTTTTTTTTTTGTAATTATTAGATTTTGATTTTTTTTTTTTTTTTTTGTTTCCACTTATTTGTATAGAATGTTACAATATAAAATTACATAGAAACATCTCAAAAGAACAGCCAAAATGTTTGTTCTATTGAGGGGTTACGGTGATTTAAAGCGAAGGTCTCTGTATTTGTGTGGAACACCATTTTTGGCTAGTCTTTTGGTAGGTGTTTTTCCCCTGCTATAGATATCAGCCGCAGTTACCAAAGATTGTAAATTGCTTTTTATGATATGTACTTTGTTTACATGGTCCCTTTTGATATACCCACAACTGAAATGTTTGCCTTACAGCTGTCAGGACTCAGTGGACTGTGCTGAGCGTCCTTAACGTTGCATGAATGTGTAATGTTTAAATCTGATTGGACATAAAGTACGAAAAATTATGAAAAGTCTCATCTTTTCTCAAACTTTTCAAGTGTAAAATTTGTGGGTTGATTCAAACAGTTTGCAGTGTAGCAATCGCAGAACCTGTTATAAAGCAGCCATAATTCTTGTGACTTGTGGTTTCTGGGTTCATTCTGGAAGTGATGGTGAAAGACAGAAACATTTGTACTGTCTGTAGGTTTTCAGTCATCCAGGGTCATTTTCAGTGTCTTGTAGTACGTCGACACTGTTGCGTTTTATATAACTTCAAAACCCCTTAGATAAGTAGAAAAACTTCTTTAAGATTATAATACACAGTCCAATTGCCTTCACTTCCTTCTACTAGGCCTTTGTACACAAGTATGGAAGTGGTTTCAGCCCCTGTTTACTTCTTTCTTTCTTTTCAGTAGTTCAGGTTTCTGTTCCCAAAACATTTGAAGCAATGCAATGTGACAATCATCCTGTGGATCACTTTGACCAGGTAGTTCTTGAAGGAATGTGTGCAGACCTTGTAATCAGTGAAGAAACACACTTTAGATGTTTTTTTTTTTTTTTTTTTGCCATTTTGAAAGCCTTTGGCAGCTTTAATGTGCACCGTTTAAATAGTTTAAACTTTTTTTTTTTTAGTTAAAAGTGAATATTTCCTTGGAAACATGATTCTACTTTGAAATCTAGCTTGAAGCAGGACAAAATAAGTCGATTGATTAAGCTGAAAATGTTGGCTTTACACATAAAATACACATTATATGACAGAAAAAATAAACGTTGAAAAAAGCATCTACTTGGTACCACAGCTTTACATTTATTATATTCATTTATGCTTATATTGAAAAAATAGCAGTTTAAAAATCCATTTAATATAAAAGTGTCCTTCCATTAAGTATTTTTAAAATCACTTTCTGAGCTGCATCTGAGTGAATATATTACTAAATACAAAGATCAACAAGAAAATACAGAGTACAATATATTAAAGCTGTCGGACATGTCTGTTTCTTAGAAAGCCATAATGACTCTGATCCATGCAAACAAAATACATGACATTTTAAACATGACTGAATAAAGCTTATAAATATGAGTGCTCAGCAAAGCTTTTTAGTTAAGTAAAACTTTAGACCTCCTTTTTACATTAACATGGTTATGACATGAAAATGAAATACATTAATATAAATTTTGAAATTAAAATTTTTAGGGCAGAGTATTAAAAAAAAAAAACCTTACGCTGCTCGTCTATCTTCGCAGGCTGATAATGGTGCGATAAAATGACCCATGTTGAGTACTGCAACGGAAGCTGAAAGCTTATTGTGATAAATTCTTTAGTCTGTTTAACTTCGTTTCTAAATGAAGAAAAATACACAACCGTTTGACTCCAGATGAACCTATTTACACTATAGTTAACCTCATTTCTTCCCTGGTACCACCACTGTATGCCTGCTCATCACACACCTGTCTACAAGCCCGACCCACTTTTCCTCACGCCACCTTTCCCAGAAAACTCGGACTCTCTCAAACATTCTGCTGTACTCTCTTATACCGGGTGCCAGATTAGACACCCATAGCAGCTAGTCTCTATTTAACTACTTAAAGCTGGTTAAGGAAATACATAAAGAAAGACTGATGATTGTCAGCTGTGGAGTTATTTGGTATTTCTGAGTGCATGTACTGTCTTATTATAAGATACTTTTCATACTGTATAAAAGAAATCAACAGTGCTCAATATATTCCTACCTCAATGATTGTGACTTCTAATAATGTGTTATTAAACTTTCAATATTTCAGTATTTTGATATCAGTATCACTGTTTAGTTCATTTAACTCTGATTTGGTCTTGAAGCACTTCATCAACATGGCAGACTAGGCTAGACGGTGCTTTGGTAACGCTTTTTAACCATGAGCCACACTATCTTTTTTGTCTGTGAGGGATTGATGTTCTTCTCTTTCTCCCTCTTCCTCTAGCGCTGCTGTGGCCCCAGCATGACTTTGTTGATGAAGTTAACGATAGCAATGGCAGGCTGCTCCGGGTCGAGCTCGGCAAACAGGTGACACACGTTCTCTGCCACGCTGCCTGGCTTCTTAGCTACAAACCCAAACACTCTACAAGATAAAAGGAGAGAAATGTGAGTGAGCATTAGAGATAGATGGCCATGTACAGAGTGACAGAAAACTCAATAAATTAGGATACTTAATTAATATTAATTCAATTATAAAGCCAGTAATCAATTTATTTTCAAGGAGTAAGTGGTTTAGCATTGTGTACTTGCAGGTAGTTTCACCAGAACATTAGAGATCAATGTTACCTTTTAGCATTTTTAAATGCTTTCCCCCTTTTTTTGTTAAATGGTGCTTTCTCATATAATTCCATAGCTCATGAGATAAAATTACCCCATGCACAGTGAACATGGCTAGAGAGGCAAAAATTTCTTTAAAGATCATTGTTGGAGATTTGCAGAAATTGGCAGTGTTTTGGAGTCACTGCCAATGTTTTTGCTACCTCGGTCCCAACAAACTTACTTGGAAGGTGTGCCAAAAGTAAAAGCCTTTATTTTCATCTAACCATAAATGTACAAGCCTGCAGTTCACTAGGCACTACTGGAACGTGGACTACGGCCAGGATCAGATGAGACAAAAATAAAGCAACAAACCACTCAAGATGGGTTTGGCTTAAAAAGGATGGTTATACAGAAAGGAAACTAATCCCGACTCTTTAGTATGGCTAGGGATTTGTGAGGTTGTGTGGCTTGTTAGGATACATGTAGTACCAGGATATTTTAAATGAAAATCTGGCTGCTTCTGCAAGCCAGAAGAAGCTGAAAGAAGCTTCTAAATCATGGCTGGAACCTCCAGCAGGATAGTGATCCAACATGTGCTTCCAAATCCACATAAAAATGGTTCAATTACCACAGAGTCAAGCTTCTGACACGGCCATCAGGGTCTCCTGACCTAAAGCTCATCGAAAACCTATGGGTTGAGCTGAAAAGGAGAATCCACAAGGGAGAAGCTAGAACCCTGGAGGATCTGGAGAGATTCTGTGTTGAGCAGTGGACTCGGATTCCTCTGGATTCTCCAGTCTCATCAAGCATTATAGGAGATGACTGTTATGCTGGTAATGGGAGCTTGCACAAAGGACTAAATGCAGGGGTGCCAATAACTTGTGATGTGTGGTTTTGTTAAAAGTGTTCTTTGAATATTAACTTCAACCTTTAACTTGGCACTGAAAAGTAAAATCCAGTAGTTGTTACATGTTATTGAAATTTAAACTCAGAAGAGCAAAAGGGGGAAAGATGAAATGAACATAAAAGATGCCAAGCGCATGAGCAACACACACGCAGAGAGACGTACACACTGAGCACTTACTTAGATGTTGTGCTGTCTGAGTTAGTCCACCTATAGCAGAGGAAGACGGAGACAAACACTCAGAAACACACGTGCACACACAAAGCTGCAGGCAACTACACAAACATGCTATCTGTCACACTAACACACACACACACACACACACACACACACACATACATACATACATATACACTTGCCAGGCCTGTATTTTAGAAGTATATGGGGTTATCAGTAACTTATTCCAGTTTGTACTGTGGTGGAGATGGGAGTCTGGTTAACTTCGGCTTCATGCAGGAGCATTTACAAAGGAACAGAACCAAAACAAAGACAACAATCTGGGCAATTTTGTCTACATAGATTTATGCTCTAAAAACCTCCAACGCTAACACTGGACACACAGAGCAGCCTGCAAGTTCATGCACAACCTGGCAGATCATCATTTTATACCAGAGGTTTATGTAATTTTTGTACGCAAAACCATCTGAGTGAGAGTCAAGCAATTAATATAAAGTTTTAGAAAGCAGCACTTTAATAAGGTATGCATATGACAAGTTAAAGTACTAAATGTCAGCCTGGACAATCCAAACCATTTTAGAACTGACTACACCAAAGGATGATGACCAGACAATAATTAGAGCATATCATATAAATCACAATAAATACATTTATCACAAAGGATACACCACCTCACCATAGTCCTGAACATTTCCAGTCCTCTACATCAATACTAATGGTAATGATGTGGGTGAGTGTGTGAGCAGCGTGTTCAACATAGACTCACCTCCTGTCCTGTGGATCTACGCTGCTAAAAGTCACACTGTTAATGGGGTAGTGCCTCCTGAAGAACACCCTGGAAAACAGCAACAGTCAGAAACAAATAACCAAACAGGGGGACTAATAAAACAATATACTTTACATATAAAATATGTGTGTGCATGTGGGAGAATGATATTAAAACTGATTAATGGTGATTTCAACAACAAATGTGTCAAATGAAAAGTGATGTTAGGTAGTGTAACAGCCAGTGTACCGGCGCTGACTGTCGGTCAGAGTGATGCCCTGTGTCGACACTTTGAAGTGCACTACGGTGGCCAAGGGCCGAGGGCTTAGTGACATCATCACGCCTGTCGCTTTAGCTACTGCCTGCGGTCCTGTCAGAGACTCAGTCTCCACCGAGTTCAGGTACAGCACATTACATGCTGAGGAGAGAGAAACACTGAGTATGAGAAATGGTGAAGGACAGAAAAAAAAAAACAAGAAAGAAAAGAGGAAAGAAAAGCGACAAATGGAGGACAAATGACAAGAGCAAGAAGAAAGAAAGAAAGAAAGAAAGAAAGACAAGGAAGAAGAAGAGAAAAAAGTATTTTGCAATGGAAAAAGAAGGCTCCTAATAAGTGTTTGCTCCATCGTAAGGAAATTGTGAGTTCATGGCCAGGAGCAAAACTGACCCTGTTCGCTGGGTGGGAGGGATGGCATACTATCAATTACAGGAACATTAGGTAATCGTGAGTGTCTGTAAACTCATGCATGAAGACGAGGGCAGATGGCGCTTTCCTCTCAGTGTAACACTGCCCTGTGGCGTAGCTTGAGCAGCAGTTGGAAAAGATACACATTACACATGCTCTGAGGAAGCACGTGTTAGCCCTCCCTCACTGAGTGGAAGTTATTGTGTGATGGGGAGAGCTGGCTGTTGGGTGGGAATTGGCAGGTGACCAAACTGGAGGAGAAAAAGTGGGGCGAGAATAACAAAACAAAGCTGATAATAATGACAAAGAATTAAGAAAGGGAGAAGAAGAAGAAGAAGAAGAAGAAGAAGAAGAAGAAGAAGAAGAAGAAGAAAGAATTAGAACAATGAAAAAGGAATGATTAAAAGAATATAACAAGAGGAAGAATAAGAAGAGAAAGAATAATAGTAAGAGAAACAAGAAAAGTAAGAGGAAGGGATGAAGATGTGAGAGTGCTCACCTGCTCCCTGTTTCAGTAAGTCTGCTGCTGTGCTCATGTTGCTGACAGGCTGCACTTCTTGGCTCTCTGTTATGGGATCTGAAGGAGAAAGAGAGAGAGACAAAATGTCAAGGTTAGATATTTAATACTGTTATCTCTTTACTCTATCAAACCATTAAACTCTTTAAAGACTGGAAATGATTTGTACTCAAACACACACATTTTAACATGTTATATTGTTAGTTGGACTTCAGCATAGTCTGTGCTTAGTATTTTTCAGCGTTGATATGACATTCCTACTGCTGATATTTTGTGTGTTTGGCAGTTCCATCAAACCTCATTAATGTGTGTTTACCCTTGTCAGGGATGCGGAGAGCACAGGGCAGAGAGATAGGTGTAATGGAATGCTGATACACCAGTGCTGATAGACTCCCTGTGAAACACAGATATACAGAATTTATTTTGAAGTTTTCATACCATTTAATACACACACACACACACACACACACAAACTGGTGGAAAACTGCCAAGGTTGTAGTGGAATGACATTTCTTTCAGAAAAAAGCAGACTAATCAGTGAAATGACATAAAAGTCTATATAAATTTCCCAACCAACCTCAAACCAAATTCTACTGAGATATATGGATTGAGATCACTCAATTAAAGTGTTGTGTGAATACACTTGATGCACTGGACACACAATTTATATATTCTATATATAGCTATGAAATCTAGCTTTTAAAAAATAATTTTAAATAAATAAAAAAAAGACACTGAAGTGTCACTCCAATTGAGGACTACCTGTTATGATTTCAAGTTCAAGTTCATACTGTTTAGTTTATGTTAACTTTGATAGCTACTGATTCAACACAAACTGTCCATAATTAAAGCCCAGGTGTGTGTAAAATACACAAGGGGTGCTACACACAGTCCTCCTGAAGTTGTTCAAATTCCAAGAATGTTAATCAATCAGTGTTGGGCATGTTCAGCTGTTTTGAGATGCTCTTTGTTATGCTGTGTTGCTTACCAAAGTGGGGTTCATTTTGACAGCCTTTAATTTTCACCCCTCGTGGTCCAGTCTCAATTAGGAAATGTCGCACCAGCTGCTCCATAGGATCTCCAACTGCTCAGAAAATACAATGTAAATATAAAAACATACTGTTTAAATGCAGTTAATGTAAGAGCAGTGTAATTGTTGTTTTTAATACCCATAAATGTGAAGGAGAGTTCCACTCTCTTTTTAGAGCAATTTTTATTTACAGACATACAGGTGGTAGCTTAAGTTCTTCATGGTCTCATAGGATATACATGAATCTGTGCATGTTTTTTTTTTCACTGAAAGGTAGCTTTTTTTCTAATGCTACCTTTTTTTTCTAATGTTTTTTTTCCTAATTGTTCAGCGAATGGACCAAAACAAATGTCCACTGGGGGGTGCTAGAGACAAACCTTGACCTTAGCTTGCAAATAGCCAGATGCACACAAAATTAATCTTAATCCTTCTTAAGTGAACACTTTAACCGATCTAACTAAAAATTAACTCTGGTTCATCATACATAAGTCTATTCCCATTGACACTTTGTTGAACTATTTCAATCTTGCCTGTTATTTAGCTCTGCTGAAGTACTTCATGTTCAGATTTAAGGGTTTCCTGTGGAAGGGTAGTGAATGGGGAGAATGTTTAGTAGAGGAAGTGCCTGCACTACACACTCAAATAATGTTGTACCTTTGCTTGAATGGTTGCTGATGTTGGCAGGTGGTGAGGCCACTTTGAGGGCCAAACCATAGGCCCCCTGGAAGGAGTTACTATCCCTGATGAGGAATGCACCCGGCTCCTTTTCCTTCAGAGCTGCAATGGCTGCAGACAGAGGGGAGAGAACAAGATAATTGAAATTTCAAACTTCAGTATTTAAGACAGATGTTCTGAACATGTAACCCTTGCTAACAAAAACCAGCTGTAGAGTGGAAATTCTGAAAATATGTTTGGGTTGGACCATCAGCAAACAGCAAATAAAAAACAATATTATTTACATATACATCATCATACAACTAATCATTTTGTTGTAGTGTAAAAATATGAGTAATTTGAATGAAATACAAGTACAATTGTCCTGGAGCTATTTAGGCTAAATGCCTTGCTCAGTTACGGCTGTAGAAACTATGGGATGTCCTCTGATGCAACTAACCTTGTTCTCGGGAGATTCCAGGCTTGTACCAGAAACGGGAGCTGTCCTGCACAAACTTCACACTGACCCTGCTGCCTGTTTCACCCTCTGCCAGCCCGTCGTTCTGCCCACCAGGTACTGTCACCGCTCCTACCAATGGTGAGAAGGTAACATGGTGTTGGCCAGAGGGGGAATGACTTGTGGATGCTCTTAGGGTGCCTGACCTCGCATTGGGTGAGCCTGGCAGGGTACCCTGGCGTCTTTTCTCTGGCAAAGGAGGCTGGGTGGCAGTGCTGTCAGAAGGTGGGTAAGTGGTTGAAGAGAGGGCAATGGTGGAAGTCGAGTAAGCATCCGAGGCACTGCAACTAGTATCAGGATCTCCAGATGGGGTGGATCCTGTGTCCAACATCAGCTTCCTGCCCAGAGTGGCAAAGCCTGGAACAGGGGGTTCCGGGGAGGAAGAGCCATTCAGGCTGCTCAGTGGTGGTTGAGGTGAAACAGGAGCAGAAGGAGATAAATTGGGAGTCTCTGGATCAGAAATTGATGGCACTCCATTGCTGTGAGGCTGCACTGGAACAGACTCCGATATTTGGATTTGGTGAATGTGCTGCAAAGAATGAGGGGAAACAGAGGGTAGAACTGTCTCATTTTTAATTGGCAGAGACGCTGAGAGGGGCAGACTAGCTTCCTTGATTGGCTGGCTGGTGCTCTGTTGTTCGTTTGCCTTAGTAGGAGATGCTGGGGCAGAATGGGTAGATGGCACTGAGGCTTGTGGGTTAGTGTTGGCTGTGGGTATTACAGGGGCAGAATGCGTGGAGTTCTGCTGAGAAGTGGAGCTCTGTTGAGGAGGGGGGCAGTGTGCGGCGCTCTCTTGAGGAGATGGGCAGTGTGTGGAGTTCTGTTGAGGAGATGGGCAGTGTGTGGAGTTCTGCTGAGGAGGTGGGTAATGTGTGGAACTCTGTTGAGGAGGTGGGCAGTGTGTGGAGTCCTGCTGCAGAGGGAGACAGTGTGTGGAGTTCTGTTGAGGAAGTGGGCAGTGTGTGGAGTTTTGATTAGGAGGGGAGCAGTGTATAGAGTTCTGATGAAGAGGAGAGGAGGAATGTGGTGAGAGCTGCTGAGGAGATGAGGAATGTGGTGAGGGCTGCTGAGGAGACGAGAAATGTGAGGTGAGTTGCTGAGGAGATGAGGAATGTGGGGAGAGCTGCTGAGGAGACGAGGAATGTGGGGAGAGCTGCTGAGTAGAAGGGGAATGTGGGGAGAGCTGCTGAGGAGAAGGGGAATGTGGTGAGAGCTGCTGAGGAGAAGAGGAATGTAGGGAGAGCTGCTGAGGAGAAGAGGAATGTGGGGAGAGCTGCTGAGAAGAAGACAAGGAATGTGTAGAGACCTGCTGAGGAGAAAAGGAAGAATGTAATGGGAGTTGCTGAGGAGAAGGGGAATGTGTAGAGAGCTGATGAGGAAGGATGCAGTGTTTCTCTGGGATAGATGTGCATGACTTAGGAGGCTCTGTGGATGGACTTCCAACTTGATGGGGCGCTGGCCCAGAATTTGTGAGATTTTGCTGGAGAGATGGGTTCATTCTCTCCTGGTGCGTGGTGCTATCTGTGCTCATCTCTGATGATCGTGCTTCCTGATCCCGAACACTCAGACTGGGGCTGGAAATAATGTCAGAGTAGGTGAAGGAAAATTTAAATTTTTGAGTAACCACAACTATAGTGCTTTTATATTACCTCCTTTGGGTGTTTGTAAAACTATTATTATAATCAGTCTAACAACTACAGGTCTGGATTTGCCCTGAAAAAAAATCACCATCATCCACAGAAGCCTTGTTATTGCTATTACCAATTTCATTAATTGAATGTTTATTTAATTTATCCACTATGCACATTCTCAACCAAAAGCTCACTCACCTCTCTTGTGTATGCAGTGGGCTGCTGGTGTGGACTGGAGTGGGTGGTCCAGACATATCAGAGGGGGTGGAGCATGGTCCATGTGCTTCACGATTTAGCCGTCTCAAGGAACCATGGGTAATATGGTCCCGCCATCCTACATTCTCACCTGGAACTCCAGAACCGTCTGACCAAAAGGCAGAAAAGCATTGTCTTGAGCCTAGACTCCTAAACATAGCTTTCAGAATAAGTGTCTGCAACTGGGTAAATGTTATGATGATATTCATAAAAGAAAAGCAACACTTTTTACATTTTATAGACTAACATTGGATCTGTTATAAATAAGTTAAACTGGCTCTGGCACATCAACGCTTTAGCACTAAACTAGATGAAACACCCTATGAAACACACTTTTATCATGTTTGTGGTGAAGGGGCTCTGTGGTATCTGACCTGAGTGTGTGTTGGAGGTATAGTGATGCTGGTGGGGGTCTGTATGGCTGTAGCAAGAGGAGTAGCTGGGAGGCAGTGGAGAAGTGGAGTCTGATTGGTAACCTGAAGCGTAGCCACGGCTCTCAGAAGGCGACGGCTGGTAGGGTGAGCAGGGGCACATCTGGTGAGATGTCTGGTAGCTGCTCGAGCCACTGCTGTACTTTATATCCAGGTGGGGATGACTGTGTGATCTTGAGGGTTCGGGAAATGCTGGGTGACCCTGCGGCAGTGGGTCAAAGGAGAAGGCAGGCTCGTGAGCTGGGGGGCCATATGGTGACAAAGCAGTTCTTCGGTGCCAGTACTCAGCTTCTCGTTCTCTCTCCCATTGTAGCTCTGCCTCTCTGTCCCTGTCCCAATGGAGTGAGACCTCTCGACCTTGTCTTAATCCTGCCTCTCGCTCCCAGTGCAGTTCTGTCCGTCTTGGAACCTCGGATCCTCTGCTTCGCCGTAAGCCACCATCTCGAGGGAGCTCTTCCCTTTCCCAGTGCAATCCTTCACCTCTGTCAAGCCGTAAAGTGTGAAAGTCCTCTCGCCTCAAGCAACAATCCCGGCATGGGCAGCTAGGGGGTGGTAGGAGGCCGTCTACAAGCATTACATCATGGTAGGGTCCAGCTGCTTTCGGGTGGTGTGGGTGGTTGTGTTGTGGCTGGGTGTAGGGGAGGAATTCGTCTGACCTGCACAGCAGTCGTCCACTAGGGGAAAGTGTGTGAGGGTGAGGGCAGAGATCCTGGGATGGATAAGGGCAAACATGCCTAGAAGGACCATGCAGGTAGTGCTGAGTGCCTTGCTGTCGGTCCCACAGCAGGTCTGGAGGTGGGAGCGACTGGTGTGTGTGACTGCTGTGGTGCTGACACAGCCCTAGCATGTTTGGTGAAGGTACTCCTGTGTGATTGTTGCTGGGAGCTGAGTGGTCCAAGCAGTACCCATTGGGCAAGTGATGGAGTTCAGAGCAACGCTGTGACCTGTAGCCCATGCGGCAGGAACATGAACGAGCCAAACGCAGCGACCCAGTATTTTCTGGTGGGAGTGAGTCGCCATCATCCAAAATAGCTGTCTCCCGTTCACGATCTCTGCTAGTCCTCTCACCCTCAATTCCTCCAAGAAGCCGCTCCAGCTCCTCCCGTTCTTGCTGAGTTGGTGGTGGCCGTCTGGGTGAATCTTCAAGGCGTTCAGGTGGAGCTGATGAATGCCCTGAGTCGGTGCTGAGTGACAGGAGATGACCTTGTCTCTCATCAGAGATTTGCCCTGGACTACCATTGGTGGATGTAAAGGGGGAAGAGCAAGCAGCACGCCGCTTCTTCACCTGAGCGTATAGACTGCCATCCAGAGGCCCTCGAGTGTGTGCAATATCTAAAGCATGACAATATGGCAGACTTATGACTTAGTAAGAACATAATCTAAGCATAAAAATTTAAATTCAGGATATGGGGGGTTTGTACCGTCTTGACTGTCTTCATGTCTCTGGTTCAAGTTGTCGTAAGAATCCCAGCGCACCACTTGATCAGCTGTATTATAGTCAACTGTGACTGCTGGATCGTTCCGCTGGTATTCTCGTCCTAAACCATATATAGAATTACTTTAAACACTGAAATCTCTAACAAGTATAACTGTAACACTGCAGTCACATTCTGTCCCCTGTACAATGGGCGGTGAGTTTTGTGACATTAAAAATAGAAGAAAAAAAAAAGGGTTTAAAAAGAAACTTGCAAAGTTGTATAAAATATTTTTTTAGAAAAACATTAAAATTTTGCAGAATTTGAATGTGACCAAAATACCTTTAATTTTCTCTGGTCCAGAGGAAAAGACAAACTCCACAGTGGCATCAGGGGGAAATCTATCATCTACAGAGACCAGTGAGATATTAAAAAAGTCACTTTAAAGTCAGGCTGAAGGTCTGTTCTATAAGCCTTCATCATCAGTGCTTCATTACACTATAAACTAGCAGACAAATACTGTATGTCACATTACAAGATTAGTAAAACTGACAAGCAGCTGAAGTTTATTCCACAGTCCTGCTACAAAGCCAGGAGAGAATGTATAGGGAGCATGTCATCCCAATTAGCCAGCTGTGGTAGGCAGGTGTTATCCACTGAGAGGTGATCTGGAGAGTAGATCTTATGAATTCTCTCAACTGGGGATACAATGGATTATGGGGAGATATTAAAAACAGCTACAAATGATCTTGTAGCTAAAACAGTTCCTCTGGGGATCTTCGAGAACACTGATACAGAATATTTTTGACATTTTTTGAAACATTACAGTCACACGATGAAATAGCATAATAGTCTAGGAAAATCGGTATAGAGGGAATTCAAATGTTCAGGATGGCTGACTTCACTGTTTAAGGGTGTACCTGAGCAAGCTTCATCAAGTTCTCCTTTCCCAAACCAGAGCTGTGCTCCATGGATGGTGCAGGTGTGAAACTGGAGTCTGAACACCGTGTCCCTCTCAGTGGCCTGAAGTCGTCTGTGATAGCACTTCACCTATAGAGAATGAGGGGGAGACAGACATGCCCACTAATTTAACTTTGCCAAGAAAGAAGGCATACACATTGTGAATAGTAAGTGATGGGGTCTGTTAGAGTTTAAACTGAGGGGAGGTGGCAGTGATTATGTTATGGTGAGTTTGACGGACAGCTCTACACACCATAATGTCTCCTTTCAGCAACAGAGCAGGCTCAATGGTCACACACAGCTTTCTGCCTGTTGAACCCTGCAAATCACTGCAGAACACACAGACACAGGATCAGGAGCTACACAGACTGGTGATTCAGTTAAGACTAAAATGCTTAATTTGAACAGGACTCACTATATGCCCGAGGTGTAAACCAGCTGCATGGACTGATAGATCTTCAGGAAGGGCAAGTACCCTGTGGACAGAGGAACAAAAAAGACCCACAAGATAGCAAGAGATAAACATTGAGAACAAGATAGACTGATGAAGGAATGTGTTAAATGCTTCCAAGACCCTCTCCTCCACTGGAACAGATTAAAAACAAACATGCTCTGTTTGTGTGTGTGTGTTTTCACGAGGAGTGGTTACTGACAAACCAGTGTTAACTCTCACTGTGAACACACAATCACACATGCCAATGCTAAAACATTCCCATCAACATGATACCCACATCAAGCTAAGGATGAGGTCATCCACTCACCTCCATCAGCATGAAACTTGGGGATGGTGGGAATAAGGACCTGATGGAGGAAAAGAGGACTGCTATTCATCTTTATGGCCCCTGATAGAAGTCCACCAAAATAATATATATACCTGGAAAGAGAACGAGAGAGAGACCTGCTTTAGCAATACTGTGACTGCTGTAACGTTTATGCCAATGAATGTATACTATATGGGCAAAGTTTGTGGACATCTGGCCTTCCCCAAACTGCTGCCACAAGGTTGGAAGCCCCCAGTTGTATAGAATGACTTAGTATGCTGTAACAATTTCTCTTCACTGGAACTGAGGGGCCCAAACCTGTTCCCCTGTGCACAAAGCAAGGTCCATGAAGGCATGATTTGCCTCAACCCCACTGAACACCTTTGGGATGAACTGGAACACTGACTGCACCCCAGGTCTCCTCACCTAACATCAGTGCCTGACCTCACTAATGCTCTTGTGGCTGAATGAGCAAATCCCCACAGCCATGCTCCAAAATCTAGTGGAGGCTGTTATTACAGCAAAGGGGGTATACATCTGGAATGTGATGTTCAAAAAGCACATATGGGTGTGATGGTATGGTGTCCACAACCTTTCAGCCATTTAGTGTAATTGGATTGAATTGAGAGAGAGGAGAAGTGCAACAGAATGTGAATAATGTATAAAATAGTACTGTATAAGACAAAAAACAAAACCAAGTAATACAGATGAGAAAAAACACCTGTTCTGTGAAGGCTGGAGAGAAGATGACACTTTGTCCTCACAAAATTTCCTCATAGCCAGTGTGCTGAGAGCCTGATCTGCCCTGTATAAAGACACACATATCAAGTATATATGACATATGAGGATGTTTATGTTTATGCCCAAGTCTCAGCCCAAGTCTCTTGCTTCAATAGCCCCAGACTGTTTCTTGTTTTTGATATTAAATTGATATTAAATTATCCATTCCTTTCAAACTACTCTGGGACACAGTACAAGGGCTTCGGGTTATGTTTTTATTCAATTATAATCTCTTTTCTGTGGGATGTTTTATATGCTACACAGAACAGTTTTGTGTGGAGAATTGAATGTAGGTTCTCACCCTGCTGATATCTTGCTATAGTGCATGTATGCAGCAATGATAACTCCTGTCTTTCCTTTATTCCCCTGTAAAAAGAAACCATTTAATACGAGCTTGTTAGAAAGGAATAATTAGGTTAAATTACAGAATTTTTTTTATATAATAAAAGTTACCTACTCATAATTTTTAATAACACATTCATGCTTTTAAATTATGGTTACAGGTTATTTTGGTTTTCTAATTATAGACACTTGTAAAAAGGTATCATCAGTTGTTAGCTCTATTCCCTCCTATCTGAAATCACAGTCATATAAATATATTAGTGTTTACACAAGATGGTCTGTAGCTTATGATAACCTACTCTTGTCACCCTAAGTGAACATTCTCATGACATTTGTAACCCCTGACCTTGCAATGCAGGACCACCACATGCTGGGGGTCAGAGTTCAGCCATGTTTCCATGGCTTTGCACATGGAACAGATTTTGTCCAGTGGGGGTGCATGTAGGTCCGGCCAGCCGAAATCATGGACCTGAGACAGAGTGAGAGAGAGAGATGGGAATGGAAAGATAGAGAACAATAGACAACAATTAGCTCAGTTCTGTCACAAACTATTTACACTCTATTTCCTTGTAAATGGGTAATGAAACGTCCACAGTAAGTGTACCTTAGGGTTAAGCCGTGTGATGTCATGCCTTCTCTCAGACAGGTTTAGTAACTGCACAGGACAGACGGGGTATTAAAATGAGGATTGCAAAGAAAATGCTTTACTTGCACACTTGTTTCTCTAAGTACGGAGTTGTAAAACCAGAGTTACTTACCAAAAACTTGTCCTGGTGTTTGGACTTGAGCATAGCTGCCACCTCTTTGAGATTGAGGCGATAACGCTGCTCTTCCAGCAGAGGGGGAAAGAAGACGGAGATGATACGCTCAGTGATGTAGGTGAGGTCGAAGTCGTAGTGGCGCTCCATCACCCTGTCCATCACCCGATCCACACTTAGACTCCTGAGAAGGGGGATTTTACATGTTTAGTGTTAAATGTTTTTCTTTAAAATATTCACAAAATTTGTTACAGAAGCTTTGGCAATAAATAGAGGGCTGTGAAGATAGAGGGAGGGAGACAGCTATTGATGAGAGGGAGTTAGGAAAATATTATGCATCCAGCCCACAAAATTATAAACAGTCTTCTCCAGTTTTTGGTAATGTGTTGAATTGGTGCACAAGTCATGTGCATGGGGTTTTGATACGAAACATCCAAGCTGTCAGTCTGTTCCAGCAGAAATAGCCAACTGCTTAGTCACATGCTTGAGTGATGACTCTCTGCATATTACTCCACACTCAAAGCCAAAAGAGATTAACTCAATGAGCTTAAGCAGTTTCGTTCCATAGATAAAACCTACAAATTTATGGTCCAGGATGTTTGTAAAGTGTAACTGGCTTAAGGCTCATGCAGGTCTGCTGCTGAAGAATGTTTACTGTCTTACTGCTATGTTGCATAGTGAAAACTCTGGAACTTAAGAAGGAACATTTACCTGGGTAGAGTACTTCTCGGTTTGTTGTATGTCAGAGATTTGGTCGAGCCCTGAAGAAAAGAACCAAGATTATTATTATTTTCTGTGACTATCACTTTTTCTCCATATATGTATTAATGTAGTAGTGTACTGTATCAGGTTGTACAAATACATTGAGAAAGAATGACAGAAAAGAGCGTTCTTACCAGATGCTGAATGTGTCGAGAGGAGGTCGTTCCTCTTCGCTGCTGTAGATGAGAAGCAGGATAAGGCATGATAAACACAGCCAACAGACAAGAATGTGTCTTTATTTTGGCCTCAGTTTTACTGAATGCTAAAAGACTTTAGAGAAAATCTGGAAGAAAAATCACTTGGATAAATAATTGAAATTCTCTAGTAGCTCGGACTCTCTCCTCCTGTCATCAGTTCCAAAAAGAGCAATGCTGAACTCTTAAGAAGTAAGTCTCTGTCAAATTGTTTCTGAAAATTTCTATAAGATAGCTATGTCTTGTGCTCTCAGAAAAAAAGGTACTAAACCATATCTTTACTTGTACGGTTTAAGGTACATATGGTACATACGTACTTAGGGTACATAAGGCTTAATATGTACACTGCATTTTTTGGGTAAAAGGTACAAAAAGTGTACCCTTGAGTGTAACACCCCAGGGACAAGGAATGGTACAGTTTACAGTGCAGTTTTCTGGTACAGTACCCCTTTTCTGAGGGTGTGGAGCAACACCGCACTGCACATTTTGGTGTATTCTTGATGTCTAAAATGCAGGTTTGAGGAAAAACAAAAAAACTAAAAAAAATCAGCACTTAAAGAACTCTTTTTCACCACTGATTTGAATGATGGAGGGAGGGGTAGAGTGAGTGCTCAAGTGAGCAAATAAGCGAAAGAGAATGGAGTAAATCGAAGAGACTAGCCACCTAGCACAGCCAAGAACTCTTACAATGCAATATTCATTCATTCATTCATTCATTCATTCATCTTCAGTAACAACTTTATCCTGGTCAGGGTTGTGGTGGGTCCGGAGCCTATCCTGGGACCACTGGGCACAAGGCATTTACAATATGAGAGAAAATTCAACTCACCAAATCAGAGGATGGGGCCGGGACACAGGGTGAGCTGGCCTGCAACGAAGAACAGTAACTTGATTAAGGAATATGGCAACATCCCCATCACCTACACATGCTCACACACTCAAATGTGCAGGCTCGCACACACACACACACACACACACACACACACTCGGGCCTGCCACTATTCCCTTCCACTCCTGTTCTATTCCTCTCTCCATATGGAGGATGAAGGGAAGGGAGTGGTGTGCTGGGAAGGGGCAGAGGAAATGCTTCCTTACAGTGACAGATAAGCTAGAGGGAAAAAAACTCACACATGCTGCTAATTGTGAGAACGAGAGAGAGAGTGATAGAGAGAGAGAGAGATTAGAAAACTGTGTACATCCCTGTGTACAAACTGTGTACTAAAATTTGAGGTGACCTTTGACATTCCTTATGGAGAATACAGCGAAGCAGTGGCTGGCTCACATCAGGTAGTCTGAACAAGTTGTGTGTGTGTGTGTGTGTGTGTGTGCGCGTGCTGACAGTCATTCTTATGTAATGGCTCACTGCTAAAGTTTCTCCAACCCCCCTGAACACATCCGCTCCTGTACTCCCTGTTTGTTTGGCCACAGGAAAAGGGTTGAGGCCAGAAGATCTCACTCCACTGGCCTTGGTTTGGAACTTGGTGTGTGTAAATATGCTGCGTATGCGTGAGAGAGGTTATCAGATTGTGTTGTATTTTAGTTGCATGACACACTGGCGCAACTAACGTATGACGCAAAGTTCTGGTTTCGTTGCATATTTGTGTGTAAGTTTCCAGGAAAGTGCAATTGAGGCCTTTGGGTATACATAAAAAGTCAATGAAAAATGTTTTTAAAAAAATAATAAAATAAAATAAAATAATAAATAAAAAGAGGAGCCAGTAGAAGCTCTGATGTCAAATTAAGTCACTATGTACAGTTTGGTGTGTGTGTGTGTTGCTAGGTGGGCTCCCATTATAAAATCAATTTTCCAAATGTTTTGGCTGAAATCAGAAACTACACATGCAAAAGGATTTGTTCATGTAATTCAGGAGCAGTTCAATTCTCTGCTCTCAGACTGCATGCGAAAAAACAAACTTGTGTAACAAAGATACTCTACCAGTCAAAAGTATAGGCCTTTATCAAAATGCATAGTGTGTCCAAACAGTGGTAGTGTGTGTATTACTCCAAGTGATGAGGTGAACTCTAGATCCTTGGTGGATCACTATTAAAGTTGCACTTAATATTAATATATGCAAGACTAACATGATTAATTGTATAGAAATGGGCGACTACTGCTAAAGTAGAACATATTAGACGTTGTCTGTTAAAGTAATTAGTACACGTAACATACACATTGCTGTCCTTCAGAGTAAATTACTGTCTGTCCTATCAACATCTTATCCCTCATTTTTAACCCAGTTTCCACATATCCAATTCATTCATATCTTCATCAGCCCAATTTTGTGTCAAATTTATTTGTGCCTTCCTATCCATTGACCATCATTGTAATGCCACAAAACTATGTCTCAACTACCATTAACCCATGTCTCCTCAACACAAACTTTCCTTTTAACCCTTCCTCCTCTGTACTGCTCTTTCTCTCTTGTCCTTCTCTCTTAAAGTTTTTCTACTTACTGCATCATCCCTTCTTCATGCCTTATTCCATCCATTTTCCACTCACTAACTCAAAGCTCCCCTTTTCCCCATGTAAGGCTTTCCTGCAGTCCTTTCCCCGTGTTTCACTCTTGCTGGGTTGGGGGCCTGCAGCAGGGGAGCATTATGCCAGAACAAACACACCAGATTCCATCTCCTGGGCCAACACTTATGCACTCATTTCCTGCAAAGGCTTGCTTTCTCGCTCCCTCTCGCACAATCCCTAGAATTCTGTGTCCTTCCCTATTTTCCCTTTCTCTCTCTGGGTTTCACAGGGTAATTAGCAATGGCCCAACATTCGAACGGACTTCCATCATTGTGTGAGATTAGGCTCCAGTCTGCCATAAAGGTAAACTTCAGATTGGCTTGGCGGGAGGTGAGTGTAAATATTTCTTTAGGCCAAATGAAACATTACATACTTTTTACAAAACTCACTTGCTGAAGCAGGTCTCCAAATACAACACAGCCTAACCATAACTTCTGTAAACTGTGTGTGGAGTGGCATATAATACCCAGCCTATTCAGATAGCATTAAACATTCCAGATGTTTAACACTGCCTGATGCCATGCTAAGTTCAATATAGGGCTGTGTGTGTGTATGTGTGTGTGTGTGTGTCTGCCTGTCTTGAGGTTTGAGATTCTGCATAATGTAAAGCAAGGGGCCCGTCTCCAATTCTGATAGCTCTTAAAGTGATCTAAAGTAAACACTGACAAGCTTTGATACACATGATGCAGGTAACCCACTGGGAGAACTGCTTTCTGAGGTTCTGGGTTTTGAGCTGGTTGAAATTTGCCTCTATCTAACAAAAAAGGCATGTGGTTTGGATCAGTGCGGAAGGCAACTCAGTGCAAAATAACGACTACGTTCTCTATCCGAGAGGCGGACTATAAATGATCCAAAAGGGGGAGGGAGATAAAAATGTAAGGATAAGGATAGGAGTGGAGAAAATTGGGCATGGTTGAAATTGAGATTGAGTGATGGAGAGAGGAAGAGAAGGAAGGAAGGAGTGAAGGAAGTGTGGGAGGAGAGGGAGGGCAGACATTACCTTTGGTGTAAACAGTGTCATTAATGAGATTAGTCAAGCTGGAATGTAGTGTTTTCAGGCAAAACCACTGTGGGGGTGGGTGGGGGCTTTCCTTTGAACCCTCAATGTTCCTAAATATAATCTTTCATGGTCAGCTGTCTTCATCTACAGATAAATCTCAAATTCTTTGTGCGTGGCTACTGCTCAGTAACTAGGAAGAGGTTGTTGCTATACAGACAGTGGCCACTTCATTTGTGAAGTGTCTGGATAAGGTTTAGTTTGAACATTCCAGCCAATTAAACCACTTGTGCAAGAACAAGTTTCATTTTTAGTTTGTACACCAAAGCAGAGCAAGTTTTAAACTGAACTGATTTCAGCATTTAATTTGATCATTTATGGAGTGTACAAATGCAACTGTATTAGTTGTTTTACTCTTTTATTTATAGCTCTTCTAGATTGAAAAAGATAGTACCTTGACTATCATTATTAATAGCATTAATTATATAAATGTGTTTAGTTTTTTCAGTTTAAATTGGAATGATAGGACAGAGCCTGTGTACCTGGAGTCTGGACCTATACACACACAGTATCTCAGAAACCCATACACTCACCTCTGGGGGATTTTCTTTGTCACAACTAACGAGAAATTTGATCTGTATAATTCTCCTTCCTCTCCTATGAACTGTAATATGGCAATGATGAAAGCAAGGGCAGATCCGCTTTTATGTGACTCTGAGACGTGGAAATATAACAAGGGGTAAAAGCCTTGCAAAACATGCAGCATGATGAGGTAAGTATCCCTGAGGGGTGAAAAGGAATTCAAGGCTGGTGCATCTTATCTGTTGACAGAACTGCACTGACAGTATAAAGGGCATGACTACGTGCATACACTTTACCGAGTTCTGCTCAGAAGATTCCCAAGACTGGTCATCTCCCCAGCAGACTGGTTCTCACATATGTTTGATGGTCCACTTCCTAAGCAGCTGTTCCAATCTGACATTGTTTATATAGAAGTGAACTCCAGTGGAGAGCATGCAGCTCAACTACATTTTTGCTCCTTTAAGCATAAGCTCTTTAATTATCCTTGTCTATTTTTCTCAACCCCCTAATATCTCATTTTGCCAGCATAAACAGGAACTATAAATCCACCAGGGACAACAGTCATTCGACAACCAAGAACAGAGACCTAAGACAAAAATAAAACAGTACAAACACTCCTCCATTTACGATATATCAACAGAGGAAAAATCCCATGTCAACTAGCTGAGGTTATTTACAGCTTCATTTTGTTAGATTGCTTATACTGCGGCTTCTGGAAGGTTTTGTGAACATGGAGAAACCATTACACCTAGCACCCTTATGTGGTTCTTCACTTTTTCCCTGTGGGGAAACCCTTAAAGTTTCTTTGTAGAATCCTACAACAAACTTCATCTTTCATTCCAGAGAGGGTTCCTCGAACAACTCTTGAACAACAAGCACACAACTATTGAAAGTACCCCCTTTTTTACTTAGAGTGTTTTTTAAAACCACACAACTAACAATCAAAACAGTTCGAGATTTCTTTAACATTTGAACCTAATTGAATTTTGAAGCACTTCAAGATGATGTACACAAATAAGATGTGGTTAAAAAAAAGTATTAAGTAAGTAGAATCTTGGATACAGCATTCAAATATATTTGATCTGTCTGAGATATGTTGTAAAAAAACATTTAGAAATTTCAGTGACCTAAATTACTCAGAGAACTTAGTATCTACATGGTAACCCATGTGGAAACCTACAAGGCATGGTCTTTCCACATTTCTAATCTAATCAATACATGTACTGTTTATCACTTATTTCCTAACACAACTAATCACAGCATTTAGTACATAATGAACTCTGTGACCAGCTGGATCAAAGTGTACAGAGGATCCTCAGCTCAAATAGACACAACAGAAGACGAATCTGCCAAATCTCTAGGTTTTATCAGTATGGTTCTGAAATGGCCCACACACACACATTAACGCAGACGTACGCACACAGCAAATGTGATTATAAACATGCACTGTAGTCATGGCGGTTACTGGAAATGATGTCCTTCCCGCTTGGCCCATCCAATGGCTGCAACCACAGGAAATGAGGATCTTTTTTGTGTTTTAATATACCAGTGGAGGAAATGTTCCATCCTCCCCCATATGTTATTCACTACAGCTGTGACATTCCCTAATCTTTAATCCTTCAATACATTAAGTCCTTAAGTAAAACATTACGAAAATGTTAACGAAATGTTAAGTAAAACATACGAGTGGTAATGCTTTTGGTGCAAACTGACTTGATTTATAATTGATCACGCAAGGTTCTTTCTTCCCGCCAGCGCTTTTCAAAACAAAATTACAACCGCGAAATTTTTTGATCTATTATTTCTACAGTGAAACGCTGGACTATCATTTGATTTTGGCTCCGAGGCTACTCTTTTTTTGCTTTCTGTAAATTGTGGTTTGGTATGTGACACTGCCCTCCCGTGTTCACGTTCATGTTACGACTTAACGCAAACGTGGAAAGTCGGAGCTTGGAATAACGTCAGTTTTGAGCTCTGTGCTTATGAGCTACACAGTGACGAGAAAGTTAAAAGCCTCCATGAAAGCTTGTCTTGTCTTTGGCTAGCAACATGTTAGTAATATATGTGATCATCTTGACATTTATGGTGTATTTATCTTCTCGAAACAGCAATCTGTATAGCAGACAAGCTATGGTACTATATTTATTGTTGATGGTTTGAACAGACATGTTGATGTAACATCACATGCTCAACTCAGGTTTCTCTTCCTGACTTTCTAAGTAGGAAATCCAAATAGAGGAGGGACGGTTTCTTCTGTCTCTCCTAGTCAGAGGTCGGAAATTCTGAGCTATGAGCTGTAGTTGAAGGCATCATATTAAGGCAGATACCTGCTCAAGTGTCTGCACACACCTGCCTGATATGTTCACAGATAAGCAGTCGCAGAAGTATAAACCAGGCTTTAGACTAAATTTTTCCACTCTGCCACACAGATAAGGTCCTATCACTTTCATGATGCAGGAAACGTGTTAAAATAAAAACCAAGTTTCTGATGTGCATGTGACTGGAGTCCAAATCCATAACTTAATGGAAAAAGATACACATCCAATTTTAACCAGTGTGTAAACCCACACCAACACTAAGGAAAATCGAGGCATGATAGATGCTTTGGAAATTTAGTTGCTATGGTTTACATCAGCTACACTGAGGCTTACTACGTCTATCAGGAGATAAAAGAAAGTAAACCAAGGTGTGTAATGTCACAGGCTGATCAAATAGGCCAGGAGACATTTTCTACTTTTGCCACCCTGAGATACGATGTATGTATGGTTAAACTGATGTGCTTAGAAAGCATTTGGAGCAGTTTCTGGCACAATATATTATACAAAAGTTTTTTTTTTTTTTTTTTTTTACCAATTTTTGTAAAAAAAAAAAAAAGAAAAAACATTTGTGGGAACAAATACGGAAATATCAAAAATGTGGTGGGGACACGTCCTCAGTGCCTCCAGCGTAAGTTACGCCTACGCATGAGTTTCTTTGTTGTAAGATTGGAGACAAGTGCGTACCATGACCCAGACTTATACACACTCTCTGTCTCACTATCTGTCTCTCTCTCTTACACAACCACACAAATGCACTCCCCAAAGGAAGAACACAGACAATTCCTGATTCTATCTTTGTCTTCAGGAAGCAGCATTTGAAAAACAGCATACAGAACAAGAGAGTGAGCGAGAAGATATTTCCAGTGCCTTGATGTATGAGCCAGTTGTCGCATTGGGCAACAGTGCTTGTGGTTAGAGGATCTTTACTGCTCACTGAATTGTTTGCAGATGCACCTTAAAAGCAGTAGACTCATCTACCGGGAACATTCAGGACAATTTCACCAAAACACATGCTGACATAAATAAAAAGAATTCATTCTTGACTCATCACATGTGTCACTCCAGACAAACTGCAGCCAGCAAGGGACCGGGAGAGGGTGGTGGTCTTTATATCCAAATAGGTTGGGCTTGAGAAAATAATGTGCCGAGGAAACTGATGGCAATACCACATTAATCAAACTAGAACTGCACCATGAGATGGCTTGTGATATTACCAGTACAGAATTATTTAGATGCAAGAATATTAGTAATTTGCATGTTATTGGGCCATTTTTGAAAAACGTACAGGGTAGGTATGACCAGCCATTATTTGACTTCATAACCATGTTCCAGATGTGGTGAACGGACTGCTTAGCAAGTCATTTTCTAGAATATTCCATGCTCTCCTAGGAAATGATGTTAATAAAAAAACACCTTAAAAACTTCACACTTCGAGTGTGCAAACATTCAAGACACACTGTGATAATGATGAAAAAGTTATTATGCTAGTATTAGACCATCTCTTGAGACACTGTGGTGCCAGCATCCTCTTTTACCTTTTCCTGTGAGGACAGACATTTCAAAGAGGTGGAAAGGCATCTTTGTTCATTACAGCTAGAGTTTAATACAGATTTTCAGAGACAGAAAAGACTATTTTGGTTATATACAAGATGTCAAACATAATATGAACCAAAAAGAAACATATTTAGGGGACAGATCAAGTTATAACTGAGCTCATTGTGCTATAACAAGCTACATCACCAGCTGGCTTGATATGTTTATTGATGCTTCAGTGCAGAAGTATTATCACTTGCACAGTACAGCATTGTAATTTTCAGCAGATGCGTAGGTAAAAAGCTACTCACTGTTATTAGAAACAGATTCTGCATCTTTTGTGAAAGATCTTGCATCATTCCATCTTTTTTTTTTTTACCACATCTCTAAAGTTCTGCTATGTTAAAGGCTAAAATGTTAATACTTCTGCTTTTAGTATGAACCTAAATCAAAATTACTGCCATCCCTGCTCATTTAACATTATAAATCATTTGTTCTAAATCACTCTAACACATGCCTCAGATCTGTTTTACATTCCAGGAGGCCAGTAGGGAGAATGGATGAACAGTCAGATCAAATCACTTGTCAGAGAACAGCAGATTGCCTAAAGCTCACCAGAACAACAGGGAACAGCTGACTCTCGTCCAAATGGATCTTTGGTATTAGCGAGGGAGGACCGCAGTCACAGTGCACTGAGGGCTGCACAGCTTCAGCACATTGGCAACAGCAATTATGACTAAAGATATTAAACAAAGACGTCTTCAGTTCAAACATGTGGAAATTATAATGACTTAGCACCAGACTTAATGTTAGCAGCCTGTGAGCCATTTGGCACTGCTATTAATAGTTTTTGTTGAGCCAAGCCAGCATTCAAGTGTCCTTATTTTTTTTTTTTTATGTGAGTTGTCCTCAGAAAGGCAGTGGAGACTTTGATCTTGTCCCTGGCATTGAGATATGCCAAGTTCCTTTGTGTCTTCTATGCCAGGTGGGGTGAAATGGTTTTCAAAAGCATCCCTTTGTTCGGTCTCAGTGCCAAGGTGCTGAAAGCTAGAGTGGTAGCACGAGTGCCACAGAGCAGATAAGCGACTGAAAAGGTTCTGTCTCAGGTCCTGATAGTTCCCCTGTGGGACAGCGACAGCGTTTCTCTTCCAGCGCTGAGATGATCCCTATCACTATAGAATGGCAGAAAAATTGGGACTCCCTGTACAACTACACAACGCCTGCTGGAGTTAAACTTGCAGACTTGTAAGGATCACAGAAGTCAGGGACAATGTCATGCACGTCTACAGAAAGTTGAGACTTCCACAGTACAGAACACAGTTGTAGCTAAGTCTCAACAACTAGCTGAAGCTTTATACTTTATGTAAATGATGATACATATCATGAACAGGTCAGCAGGAAGTAAAGAGAAAGAGAAAGTAGGGTTTCTTGAGAGTTCTTTAGATAGCTCAGGATTTAGGACATTTTGAATATTTCAGGGACAAACCAAAGAACCCTGGTTCTTGTGCCAGAATGAATCTTTATTCTAAGAATGATTGGATAGTGTATCTCATTAGACAGAGGGAATGATTAACATACTAAGATTGACATGCCATCCTGTGTCAAATGGATTAGAGCTGAGATTATGAGAGTTCTTTAGGAAATGTAAAACCTAAAACCAGAACTGCTTCCTTATGCTTTTACTGAAACATCCACAGGATGAACGGATTTCGAACTCTACAACCCTTATTAACCAACAGATTAATCTACATTAACAGCTTCCAAAGCAGGATTTAGCTCGTGCTGTACTCTTGGCATAACACAGGATGCTGCTGGCTTCTGCAGGCCTGACATTGCGTCTGCCAGGTCAGCCTATGGGTAGAGCAGGCATTCAGTGGCTTGTCAATGAGCCATTCATGAGTGTAACATGCGGCTGGGGTGCGGCTGCCCCAACACACAGAGGCCTTCAGAGAGAGAGAAACAGACGGATAGAGGGACTGAGATGAGATTTAGCTAATCTGTGTATTAGCTATCCAGGTTTTTACATTTATGATATTGTTGGTATGTTGGATGATGCGACCAGAGAGGATCTTTAAAAATAAATAAATAAATAAATAAATACATACATACATAAATGTAAACACAGCATGTCCTTACCTTACTTTCACATTTCTTGTGAGTGGCTGTTTTGCAGACTGTAGATGATAAAGAACAAGATATACAGATTTAGAGAACAACACAGTAGCAAATTTCATCTTTTGCTCCTTGAAAGAGGCTTCTCTAAACCATGCTTTCAGTAACACTGTTCGACAGGCATCAGGACTTTATCACTGAAAAGCAATTAAGAAGTTCCAATGAACTAAAAGGTGAAGGAATCAGGAAAAGAGACTCACCTCGGCAGAAGGATCCCAGACTTTCTATGTTTTGCTTGCACACCCCACACTGGCGCTTCTTCTTAAAGGTTTTTTCCTTAAACTCATGGGGCTCGCCCTTCCCTGCCTAAAGAAAACAGAGTCATTAAAGCCCCAGACAATTACAATCTTCCTGAAGAACTGAGAAAAAAAAGAACAGCAGCTAAATCCGCATACATCCACCTCGGTATTGTATCAGTTTGTTTTCTGACTATTTATCGTTCTCTGACATTTTGGTCTGTACCTCTGATCTTGCACCAGGTCCTTTTCCTGTCTTTGTGTAGAGTGTCTCACCTTTCCAAGTCCAGTAAGAGGACAAAACCTTTGCATAATACTTAATCTCGCAGTGACACACCTTGTCTTAAGAGACGTTACACTATTGGAGAACAGAGAATAACTGAACCATTTCAGTGATCCCTGTAGCCTTGCCTATTTTAGCACTGATAATTCCCCCCACACACACAAACACAAACACACACACACTTGGTTTCATACAGAGTTAAAATGAACACAGATGAAGTGTTTGGGCTATGTGCGCATGAACATTTTGCATTGTGCTCTGGAGCATGCGTGACGTCTGAGCTGAGGAGAATAAATCAGCTTTGTCTAGAGCTGTGTGTTTTTCCGTTTGGCAGTGGAGGTAGAAGGAGCTCATTTCCACTCTCGGCCTCCAGAGCTGGGCACTGTTTGGACAGCTGTCAGGAGACGCACTGCATGCCCACTGGATGCCATACAGCTCTGTATTGCAGATTTGCAAAGCTTGGCAGCTTTCTCTGAATGACACACCCACCCAATAGTGCCTTATACTTATGGGTGGATTTTTATGTCTTCTTATCTTTGCGAGAATACAATACAACACACACTTACAAACACACCAGGAGTGGGCAATATGGCATAAATATCATACCACGGTACTTGAGGACATTCTGACAATAGATGATATAAAAATGGTATTTTAAAAAAAAATTGATTTTAATGATAAAATATTAATTAATAAACAAATTATAAAAAAATAAATGTTGTGGGAATAATAATGGTGTTTGTCAGGGTTATAATATGACTACAGAAACTAAAATTTGTCCAATCACTTTTTTTTTTTGTTCAGTGAATATCGGTGTGATACAACACACTATTTTAGTTTCCAAAGTAGACACTGATATGAGTAACACAGGTAAAACAAAAACAAATAAAATTTCAGATAAAACAAAATCATGCTTATAATATAGGCATTAAGAACATGACATTTGGAGAAGTGCAATTTCAGCACATTTAAAATGTACATTTGAAAAAAAAAAATTAAGTTGTGTATGACTGGTAATACACTTTGTATAAGTTGTTTTGACTGGTAACAATATAAAATTGTTCTTTTGTTTCTTATTTTGCATCAGAATGCTAGAAATGAAATGCACAGCCTGGATAAGGCCATTGAACTTCAGGTCTTTTTATAAAAAGAAAAGAATGTGGAAAAACAGCTCTAATCCACACAGTTACTGAGTAAACAGTGATAGGCCATGTGCCATGCTTTAAATCTCCCATCTTTCGCAACTTCCAATATCGTAGCAGCTGGAAGAGTGATATTAAAAATATGCATCGAGTGAGAAAAAGGCTGTTTATGGGCAGAAAAGGACTGTTTACAGGAGGATAAGATCAGCTCTGCCAGACTACACTGATCAGCTTGGCTCTACAGCTCCTCCAGCAGCTCTAATAAAGCAGCCTGCTCACAACCCTCATGCATGTTTCCCTTTTACTTTTCCCTTTATTTTTTAAATGAAAAAATATTTTCTTCTGTTTTAAGACAGGCTATGCATTCTCTCCCAACTGCTTTTTTTTTTTTTTCAACTAACAAACTCATAAGAATGCCAAAATATACTGTTTATGCATTATGTTTCTGCAGTAAATCTGACATAAAGCTGTGAGAGTGATTGAAATGATTAGCTTGGACTTTGGACTTGGCCACTTTTTAAAGCAGCTGCACTGCAAAATAAAAACGAAATCAAGGGAAAATATCTTGAATATAGTCAGATTTATCTAGTATTCCTATCATAAAATTACAATAAACCCAAATATAAGATTATTAAACTTATTTCTAGATATTTTTTTATTTCAAGCTTGAAATAGTCTTGTTCTACTGGCAGATAATTTGACTAATTTTAAGCATTTTTTCTAGAAAGAGGCAAAAGTATCTGCCAATAGAATAAGAAAATATAAAGCTTAAAATTAGCTTACAAAGCTTTAAAGAAGTCTAGAAACAGGTTTAATAATCTTATATTTGGTTTATGGTAAACTTATAATAGGAAATACTACATAAATCTTATTATACAAGATATTTTCGCTTTCTAAGATGTCAAATAGATGACAATGACAAATGGCATTCACAGTCTTTTGCTAACTCCACCCCACAGTCTCACTGATTTCACTCAGGTGTGGCCGAGTGTATAGAAAAAGCCTCTTACCTTTTAAAACCGAAAGCTCACAGGGCTCCCACAAGCCCCAATGGACAAATGCTTAACAGGCTAACACATCACTACAAACCAGCACTAACTACCTGTACAGATCGACCACACCCCCTTCTACCACTAGCACGTCCCCTCTAATCTTTTCAAGCCAACTCGCTGAGGTGTGATTCTCTCTGGACGGCTCTACTGCGCAGCCAGTGGTGTGTTGACGGCGCCTGTCTTGGGCATGGACTTCTCGCTGGGTCTGGAGCACAGACAACGAGAGCCTGTTCGCATAATTTTAGCCACCCAGGGCATGAGCCAAAGGCTCTTTAGTCAAAAGATGGCCTTTAAGAGTGAGGACCCTCCCCTTCCTCGCTTCACTTCAAGCCCAAATGAAAGAACAGAGGAGGAATTGAAGAGAGCAAAGGACAATCTGGACACATGCACAGAAATAGACACCATAGGCAGATACAGTGGCTACACAGGCCAAAGAGAAAAGCATGCCCAACTCTGTTCTTCCATACTGTCATTACATTTTCCTTTTCTGTAGCATTGGTTAAGATTTACTACGAAGACGTTTGGACACCTTGCTCATTGTAATGTGATGGACAAGCACTCTCAACTATCCACCAAAACTAAGCGGGTCAAGGTTTAAAAGGTTTAAAGGTTTAAACAACATGTGTGGAACATTTCTCACTGGTAAATTAGAAGAACTGTTATTAAATGACAGTGATGAATCCCTCTGAGAGCTGATACTGCTTGCAATTCCCATGGAACTGAGCATAATTAAACAGGTCGCAATCTAGAACCCCACTGTTTATCCTGTAAGAGACTATAAGCAGTATTTAGTACAGTTTGTAGATCTCGATTGCTTGGTTGTAGGCTTTGTCTTTATGATGCCCCCTTTCATTATGCCCAGGAGTAGCTCAGCAGGGGACATCTGTGTGTGTGTGTCTGTGTGTGTGTGTGTGTGTGCCCCCAATTCTAGCCTCACTGATTCACTGTGTCCCAAAAGGGTGGGACAGTCAAAAGAAGGAACTGACTGTATATTTGTGTGTATGTGTGTTAGAGCGCTGGGTGGACGTGTGTGTGTGTGTGTGTGTGTAGGGTGGGACAGGCAGTAGGGGAACAGAGACTGCCTGTTCCAAAGATGAGGTCAGCACAGCACTGTTATAAGTTTCCTGCCCTCTCGTCCCCTCGACCTTCCCCACACATCACACAAGTTTCCATGCCATTGGCTCTTCATAAACTCTCAAGGACCTCTATTAAACATCCATTAAACATCTGACCATTATAAACCGGGTTTCCTAGGCACAGATCATGGACCGTGCATGTTTAGATTCTGTAATGAAAGATTATCACTGCAGCAGCAGTTTATATTATGTGCATCTATAATACCAGTCCTTCAACCCAAGAAACATACAAGAACCCACTTTGCTAATCAGAGTTTTCCCCTCCCCTCAATCTCTGTTTGAATATCTGCTAATTTTTCTTTTTTTCCTCTCTACATCCCTTCACAGAATGTCTTTTGGCTCACACATTCTGTAAGGTGATATATTTTTGAGGTTATTACATAATTTCACACTAAAACACACCAGATGCAATTTTATTCATTTTGGCTTCATTCGTTTCTTTCAACATTTATATGAAATAAGGATTCATTATCGGCTCATCTGTATTTAATTAGTTTAAATAAAAGCAAAGAATTACAAAAGATAAACATACTGGATAAACCTATAATCAGTACTTTCAGGCATAGTAAATGTAGATATGTAAATAAATGTAAATAAAGAAGCCTATATTGTGATCATTACTAACATGTGATGCACTGACCAGGCCTTTCCAGACATCATGTCCTCTTATGCACTGTAAACTGTATGACCTGTGTCATGTCAGACTAATCACACACAGCCTATTAGCTGCAGCTTTTTATCAAGGAAAACTCGAAGGACACAATGTTATCAGCTTACCAAATATGAAGCTTTCGCTTTCCTGAAGATCATAATGAAGACTGGAGACTTTGAGACTATGGGATACACGCAGCAGGAAATGTAGATCACACAAACCACCAAACACACAACCCAGACGTCAGATGCACAAAAATACATTCATGACAGTTTTGCCAAGCTATTGTTCATAACATCCTATTACTGAATAACTGAAACCACCTGGCCCATTATCTCTCCTTGTGTGTAACTACTTTTTATGGGTAGTCTAACTTCAGTGAATTTAAAATAAGCACTCAAAATTCTTTTTTTTTTTTAACCAGAGCTCTGGTATTGTTACTGGATTACACGGACAGGTGACACATTAAAGAAAAAAAACAGCTTTGTTATGGACAACGGGAATGGGAATGGGAATTTTGCTGGCATTATTTAAGTCCAATCAACTGTCCACCTAGAGGTCAGAGTCATTGCAAAACAGTATACAAAAATTTTCTGACTGGGCGTCTTTAACCTATGATGAAATATTTCTATCCTGATGGGAGTTATCTCATGCAGGAAGACCTTCACTCATCCACATGTGTCACTCCACCCAACTCAACATCTATGGACAGATGTGTAAGACAGCAGTCTCCACCGCCATCATCAAAACACCAACCGAGGGAATATCTTTTTTGGAGAATGGTGTTCATCCCTCCAGTACAGGTTCCGAGATGTGTAGACTTACAACCAAGGCACATTGCAGCTGTTCTGTTTATATTGTTTTTCTTACCTTTAATTTGTCACCTGTATATACAATGGACTGTATTTACCTTTATTTGTAGCTGTGTGTAGCAACACATTTGAGTCATTTCCTTTCACAGACTGATTACTTAGAAATTCACTAAGATTGCATGATATGAAAGCAATTTTCACTTCGCTGTTACTGATGTGATCACTGCAGCTATAACAGCTGCTGTTATCACCACACTGCCAGCCAGCACATTTACATCAGCGTGTGGACTTCCCTTTGTTGAACAGCTGTGTTCCCTCTTGGGCAGCTAGATATGGGTTAAGGCAGTTCAGACAAATCTCTCCTAGAATTCTGTGAAGTCTAAAATACACTGTACAACATCACAGGTGTAGTTTGAGAGTCAAGCATATCCCTGCATAGATTCACACACAGATCTGACTATGATCTGCACTACACACAGTCAAGCTTAACACATTCTCAAATTGTAAATCATTCTTTGTGTACTGTTTACATAGCCATTAAACATGCTGACAAAGAGATACAAATATACAGTGCACAAATGTGATCCTGACCCCTTCCACTCTCTGGACCTGCCTGATCCAGACTGATGCCCTACTTCTGGTTGGAGTTCTCATCTCATGGAAAGCCCTCGCTGCTGCTGAGGATAGCCCCATATGGACAGCCTAAAGATACATGAGATTACTGTGGATGGTACCACTTAGAAACCATCAAGATGGCTTTGGACTGCAATTGCCACAAACAGTTTTCCACTCAAGTCTCCATCAGTGAACAGTTTGATAACCTCAACAAAATAGACTTCATGTGAAAACTATGATGAATTTCCTGGTTATTAAAATTGCACTTTGACCATGTAGTACACAGTTATAGAAGGGATTTATTTATAATTGCACTGGTGTCAACCAGATGAGGATGGATTCTCTTTTGAGTCTGGTTCCTCTCAAGGTTTCTTCCTCATATCGTCTCAGGGAGTTTTTTTCTTGCCACCGTTGCCTCTGGCTTGCTCATTAGGGATAAATCTATAAATGTATAAATTTCAAATTTATATCTTGAATGTATATATTTCTGTAAAGCTGCTTTGTGACAATGTCCATTGTTAAAAGCGCCATACAAATAAAACTGAATTGAAGTGAAATGTAGTTTCCAGTGGTGTGATCAGCTATGCCTGAGCAAACCCACAGTGTTACAGCACTGCACTGTTCAGCAAGGTCTAGAAGGGGTTTAGTTCAACTCTGATCAACACGCTGTTCCAAATGTTTGCTGTAAATGCTGGCTGTTTGTATGCAGGCTGTGTATTCAGTAACATGCCAAAATGCCACAGTCCCTACAAAACGGCCACTGTGCACAGAAGGAGTCATTTTCGAGAACTAGCTGAAGCATTTCAGGAACTCCTAATGAACCTTAGTGCTGGCTAACTGACAAATTCCAGGAGGATCAGCTTCCTTCAGTTCCTTTTTCTCAGTAAGTGCTGGGCTTCACTTTAATTAAACAGCCATGAAATAACTAGCAGCGGAGCCAAAACACAGCAGTCTCATCTGTATACAAACAGTTTCTTCTTTCATCACTTCAGTAAAACATTTCCCTAATTTATGGCTCTGTGTTGTCTATAGTATTTTTCAAGCTTTTTTTTAAATAATGAAGCTAATTGATCTACAGTGATGTCCAATATATATTTTGTAATAAAATTCTAAGTTGTCATTTTTTTTTTTTTTTTTAGTTTAAACTTCTTTCATGGCCTATTTTCACTTTGGTTAATGGTTTTCTACATGATCCCCAATGCCATTTGACTACCTGCTGTTAGTGACACCCTTGCTTCATATCTACCTAAAGAGCCTGATGCAGCAGCGCATTAGTCATTTAGTCTGTCCAGCTCTCTCACCTCCTCATCTGTGCACTCTGCTCAAACAGATAAAAAAAACGTAATCTCTGTCCTAATACCACCATCAGCACCATCATGCTTTCATCTCACAGATCACGAACCAGCTGAGCCTTTATTGTGACTCGGCACAACTGCCTCATATAGCTGCACTGTATTCTGGACGTGACAGTCTGTTTGCTGTCTCCACTATTTCCATGCTGGATCTCTGATTAATAATGACAGTGAATGTCACTGGGAAATGACGAGTGAGAAAAGAAGCTCTTGCTCTTTTGTTTTGGGAGCTAACATCTAAACCAGACCATTATCACCTATGCGTGAGATCACTGAAAATGGTTCCCTATGAAACACTGTTGCTAAAAATGTCCCCCTGTGACGTCAGGGCGGCACACAGCTGATGCCTTCTCAGTGGAATAATGAAGATACAGCAACAGCCAAAACATTAGCACCAGACTGACTGAAAACCACATCAATTTTTTTTTCAAAATAAACATACATACATACAGACATACATTATATATATACACGTGTGTGTGTATGTATGTATGTACACACACACACACACACACACATATACATACATATATATATATATATCACACACACACACACACACATATGCATAAGTCCTATTCAAAACAGATGTAACAATGTAACACACATTATTCATTCCAGTAATGTGACTGGTAACACACTGGAAGGGGAAACGTTGTGGTTCCTTGTGCAGCACTAGAGTGTTGATTAAACACACAGAGAGAGAGAGAGAGAGAGAGAGAGAGAGAGAGAGAGAGAGAGAGAGGTCACGTGGTCTGATTTGTCCTTCATATTCGCTAAGACAGTGAAATTAAATCGTCTCCATTGAAGCGCTTAATAATTAGTGTGGAAGCTGCCATATTCCAAATACCTCCCTAGTGGACATATAGTGCACTAAATGTTGTACAGAAGCCTATATATTTCATACCCTTTGTAGTGCACATGAAGGGACAGAGGGTAATTTGGGATTCGGATCATTTCCTCGCGCCACTACAGGACTCCTGTGATTCTGTGATCCTTTTCTTTTTTTCTGAGGTTTTTCCGGGAATCTGAAATGTCTTGTGTGGAACTTGTGTGGCACAGAAATGAGAAATGTCAACTTTCTGGAGGCATTTCCATGTTTCCTCACGACACAGAACACTCAAAACAATTCCCGCAACCACAGGAGTGTTTCAAATGAGCCCAGTCGGACTTCATTACAAGACTAATAAAAGTTTAGAGCGTTCTGAAGGCTAAATGATGGTTATGTAAGCTTAGCAATCAGCGCGCCGAATCTTCTGGAAAATGGAGAGGAAGGTTAGTCATGGCTGACGCATTAGGATGAGTTTTGCCGTTAAAAGCGCCAGGAACATGGAAAACGCGGACCTTGGACCAACAGCAAGTCAATGCTGAACAAGCTGGTTTTTATAGAAGCAGTCATGTTTAAAAGACCTCGTTAAAGCTGTGTTCTGGTTACTTTTATCACTTCTTATACAGAAGAGGAAAAACAAGTGCAAATGTCCTCTACTCCGTGTTTAATCAGTGTACAGGGCGCGCATGCGCAAACACGGCTGTCAGGAAGATGCTGATGGAATGACAACAGATATGACACAAAGTCCACAAAGAGGGCCAAAATACACACAAGTGGAAATTGAATCAGGACTAAATTTTCACCATGCCAGCAAATCCAGCAAAGTTCTCTCAGACATCCATCTGCATTTCAAATACACCTCGGCTATATTTTTAATAATCTTACCTTGCTCATGTTGTTCCTCAAAACAGCACTAACGCAGGTTTAAAATGGTGGCGTTTAAACACATTTAATACATTCCAGTTTAGTGTAAACAGTGTGCAGCAGCTACTGTTCTACTGACGCTCATGTTTACTTTCCCTCAAACTCTGAGCTCAGGGGCGGAGCCGCTACGGAAAAGACGCGGTGGAACGGATGTCTTTCTGATTGGCTACATCACGGAGAAGAATGCGTTCCCGATTGGCTGGAATGGGAAAATGGGCGGAACCAGTTTCACAGGGCATCAATGGAAGATTGTTCTCATCTTCTGGCGCCAGTGCTGAACAGATGAACTAGGAGGAATAATAGTAAAGTGAAAATAAAGGTACCAAACTGTACTTTTCCCTGTTGCTGACCTTTAAAAAGAAATAATTTAAACTATATAATTGGACCTTAAGGACCACTAATGTACCTTACTGTAAAAGCTAAAGGTACACCACATGCACCTTTCCAGGATACATACTAAATGTACAAAAGTACAGATTGGCATCTTTGTTTCTGAGAGTGTATGTTCAAATGCAGGCTCATGGAAAAACTGCATGGAAAGAAAACAAATACACTCCTGGACAAAAAGAGAGGGGGAAAAAAGGCCAAAATGGCAAAATCTTAAGCTTTTAATGGTCTTAATAACAAATCATTGGTCAGTAAATAGATAGATAAAGGAACTTAGTATGGGAGCTTTTCCCTTTGATTTTTTTTCAAGTGTTTAAGCCGTGTGGCCCTTGATGGCTGCATCAGGTGTGGCAGATAATCTTTTAAGAAAAAAAAAAGAAGAAGAACATCCTAGAAGATATTTTTGGAAAATTATGTACACCCAGACATATGTGTGTTTGGATTTTACATCAAACATCTTAATCATTATCATGATTTTACCTTTGCTTACAAGAAGACTGTATAAGTGATTTTCCCTGTTTCTAGCTTTTCCCTACGGTGGCACAGGAGATCTCAGGAGTGAATTTGTTTAATTCTTGCTAATTTCCTGTCCAGTGGTTTGTTGTTAAGACCATTAAAAGCTTAATATCTGCCATTTTTTTTGCACAAGAATGTAGAAAGCAAAAGGCAAAGGTACTATTCAAAACAAACACACCGAGAAGTGCAACATTTAGGCAATATGACTTTTTATTTTTACTGTGCAAATCTACGTGCTTAATACTGTGGAAAATTGTGTCCTTTTTAGAAACAGCCCATCTACATATTGATCAACATTTGCCATGCATTTCAGCCCTAACCAAAGATACGATTGTGACACCAAGTGGTGAAAGATGTCATCACACAAAAGTGCACAAACACATCAGGTGCCCGAAAAAAGAAGTGAAAACTGACTTTGGTTATTATGATCTGTATTTCAAATGTCTCCAGTGAAAAGCCCAAACTAGAGAAACCAGCAAAGTAAACAAGACCTTTTAGGAAGTGTTTGCAGACATCAACAGCCTCTTACCCAAATAAATGGACAGGCACCATTTAGACTGATTATTTGTATAACACAGGCCTGAAATTTGCTAAAATGTGTATTTATGAGTATAACTACAAGCCTATTCCAATACATATACACAAGCATGCATAATCCATCAAGACGCGGAGTGTAAAATAAAGCACTAGGCTATTTAAAAAAAAAAAAAAAAATCCTACTGAGGTAACTAAATCATGAAGTATCAAGTATCTTTAATATGCCTTACACAGGTATACCATTGAGTCAGCTATAAAGATGCTGAACTGAGCTCAAAAGTATCAAGTAGCCAAATGTGCTGCAAGCAAACAACCACAAAGTGTGTAGATGTGAGATGAGTCACACAGTATGTGGATCAGTAGCTTAGATTGCTGATCTTACAGATTTCTACTGGATCCAGGTGTCATTGTGAAACTGGAGATAGCTGAAATGACAGTTTAGGCATAACAAACCAAGGAAATTCATCACACTCAGTGTTTCTAGGATCATGACCTTGACCAGGATAAAATGGTTCCTGAAGATGAATAAATGAATTAATGAAACCAAGAAAAAAAAAGCTAATTCCTGACAAATTATTACACCCATTAACTTAGGAAAAAAGACCTGTGTCTTTAATTTTGCCAAGGTTGCTTTAACAAAGTGATCTATGGGCAAGAGACAGAGACGATGGATAGTGGCCCTGGGACAACACATGCAACCAGTGCATAAGAAGGTGCGAGGCACATGATTCAGGAGCTCATGAGCAAGAAGTCAATGAGACAGAATGTGAGCACAAACATCCAAGTGCCAAGACTGAAACATGTTCCCACTCCTCAAGTCACTGAGCCACGTGGACATGAATTTACAGTATTTACACAACCACGGGGAGTAGGAGGAGAGGGGAAGAGGGTACAAAGAGAAGAAAAAGCCTTTGTTTATTAGAAGGGTTTAGTAAGAATTCACTCCCCTCCCTCTTCTGCTTGTAGCCTTGTCTTGTCTTTCCTGTTACCCTTCTGTTCTCTAGAAAAAAAATGAGTTCAGTGTGAAAGAGAACAGGGAGAACAGAGAGATACAGCCATGTTGATGACCCTGAACTGGACAGAGGAAGCAGTTTGGGACTTAATAGGCCACAACAGTAGAGTCTACTGTGCAGCTCTGGTCAGGTGAAATCATGTTTCTTTGGCCGTGTGTTTCTATGACATTTATTTAATGACAAAAACATGACACTCAGAGTTTTTTTAAAAAAAACCCTAATGCATAAAAACAACCTCAGAGGATATAACACATTGATCTGTCCCCAAGTGTGAATTTGGTGAAGAAATACTTCAAAGATTTGTGCAAAGTATGTCTTGAAGAGAAAGGACATATTAGGGACACATTCGGTGAGGTAATGTTGCTTTAATGGGTCAAGGAGGCCTGATGATGGAATGCTTGAAAGGGGGAATGAAAACATGAGTGAAAAAGGAGGGAGAGAGAGAGATGGGAACATTTAGACCAAGGAAATGAAGGCGGGAGGAGGGAGGACAGAAATGATTGGCTAAGAGAAAAGCCAAGCGTTGATCAACTACAGCTGTGGAGTTGGGGGAGATGAGACTGGGGAGGCTAAAAAAGAAAGAAAGAAAAAAGCTTGTGTTGGATTGGAGAAGGATAGAAATGAGAAAATATGAATGCCACAACTTGTAAGGAAGCAGGTGATTGATGGGAATATTTACTCTGTATTTTCTGCTGTTGTATCCCATTCCTCTTCTCTTTTCCCGTTAATGACCATCTCATTCCCAAAACATCTGGATCCCAATGCACCACTATGGGAGAGAGGATTTTGTTTTTTTCATGAGTAGCAAAAGAAAGCAAACCAGATCATAGCGACTTGTTTTTGTGACCTGGGTGGACTGGAGTGGCACTTGGAAACTAGTGAAATCACATCAGTGGTTTTCCTTTTCCTTCCCATTTTACATTCCTACCCTCCATATCCCATCTCTCTCTGTTCCCACACCCACAGTCATGCGACGGCACACACATGCAGTTTCTCCTTTTACTTTTTTTTTTTCCTTTCACACACACTTTCTAGCCATGCAATGTAACTAGAATGTTTTAGAGTAGATTACTGAGGAAAGGTAATCTGTACCTGATTAGAAAAATTTGTGATGTTACTATCTAACTCCAGGAATTTATATCATGTAAATGTTAATTTCTCATGGTGGCACACACACACACACACACACACACACACCTACTAACCAGTATCACACTTTCAAATCTAAAAATATTACATCTATATACATCTATTCTAAAGGTTCCTCAACAGAACCCTACAACTGAGTTTTTCCTCTATTAGAGAGGGATCCAAGTAGAACCTCTTAAGCCAGCTCAGAACCATAAAAAACCTGGGTACTCTAGAAGAGTTGTCTGTCTTTTTTTTTTTTTTTTTTTTTTACATTCTAGAGTAATAGTGAAAGGATCAACATTATGATTCATTTTCTATAACAACACAAGTCAGACAGTATTTCTGGCTGCAAGGGAAATTACAGGTTTATATTATTGCACTCATTCTAATACATTATTGTTACTAACAGGTAACATGGACTTTTTTGGTGGATGACAAAAAAAAAAAAAAAGTGTAATTGTCGATATGGTGATATTTTCTGTGCGAAGATTATTTAGCATTTATAGCAGGAGTCCCCAGTGTGCAACAGTCAAGGAGGTAAAGCTGTTCCTTTAAGCTTTTCTTCATGGGAAAGCCTTCAGGACAAAGGACTTTGTGCTTTGCAACTTCTCCATAGCATGACGAGCTACATTTTTTTTCTTATTAAATTCAAGAGAGATAAAAAGAGATAAAAAGAGAGGCTAGTGAGAGAAGTTGTTATAAGGCATAACAGGAACATTTTGTGGATATCCCACTACTTTAAATGTAACTATTAATGGATAAAAAATAAGTATCATCAAAAAAGTGTCACTCTGCAATATGTTAGAGTTGGCAAATTGTTGTGGCATAAGAGGAATAAACACATTTCTGGATGTGCTGTTATAGGAAAATAATCGACTTCAGGTCTGTAACGGTGTCAACACACCCCACTGTGCTTTATTCCTTACGCAACACATACGAAATTATGTAGAGACCAAAAATATTAAATAAACAAAAAAATATCAGCAAAATTATATTTTACAGATCTCAAAGTAAACTCTTGGAAAAGGGTTCAGAAGTGTTCCCAAGCATATGCTTGGCTGAAAAAGTGTATTATTTTTATTTCCCCCAAATTAGAGGTAGTTTACCTTTTTTAGATAGATAGATTCAATAGAGTCATTCATCAATCTTAAATCATACGGCTGTCTTAAACCTAACAACTTTCATGCATAAGCCTTTCGATTGTAATGTCTAAGATACAACATACATGCAATCGCATGTGTCCAAACAACTCTGCGTTCTTGTGCTATGGGAAGAGCAGGCCTTTATATATATATATACCCAGTGAACCAGGCATTTTCCTGTGTGGTGTTATGGCACATGCCTGTGGATTATGGCTGCCATAAACTAGCACTTGTTAAAGGCTTGTCATTCCAAGGATATTCCCGGAATATAGCATAAACCACCCCAACAAAATCCACAGTAAGCATTGTTGCCCTCACAAGGCTTCAGCTGGGTGTGGGCATCCACCATGACACATAACTTGACCATCCTTCATTTGTCATCCTTGTTTACTTCCAAACAATGCAAACAAAAAAAAGCTAAGCATGTTAATTAAAATGAATCAATGCTATCCATATTTCACATGCTTACTGGAAGAGGTTCAAGCATGGATTCAGTTCAAGCATTATGGGCTTGTAATGATTGAATGCACTGCAGCATTTATTAAATTTGTGATGTTTGAATATTGTTTCATGAACATGCCATGACCTAATAGAGTTATGAGTTATGTTATATTATTCCTGACATGATCACATGCTGTTTTAATGCACTACCACAAACCTCTTCTGTAAATATCAATAATCCTACCAGTATCACAATGAAAAAAAAATATGTTGAACCAAATATTATGGTTACAGCAACAGAACTCAAAAGAAACCACAAGCATTGGGTTTAAAATATGAATATAAAAATGGACAGACTCGTTATTATATTTTACTTATACAACACTGGGAATAAAGTAATTTCAGTAGAGGTTCTCAGTTATGCGTCTGGGCATAGGCACTAAACCACAGCACTATGAAATGAGTATGATGGAATAAATCCAATGTCTCACAGAGTGGAGAGGTTTCGGGATGTATTTCTCTCTCTCCACACACACACACATACATACACAATTCGATTCCCAGGCCTCCTTCATTGGGTCAACCACAAATGTGTCATCATACAGAGGGCTTAACATTCCCACACTGCACAGCGTGTGAGCAAGCCTCAGGGAACAGACGATTACATAGACATGCACACTCTCTCACACACACACAGTTTGAGATTCCATCTCTGCTCACACAGTCCAAAACTGTTATTACACAACACCATAACATACATATATGGACATACACACACACAAACACACAAAGCTGATAATACCAAAGAAGGGTAACATGCCCAAGAAATATTTGGTAGAATAGATGAAATGATGAGAAATGGAGGAGAGAATATGAAACCGTCCTGTGGACCAAAGAATAGAGGTGTATGTGAAAACGCCCCTGTAGATTGCAACATTCCCCCAAAATCACCTACAAGAGCTTGAATTCAGTGTCATAATAAATAAGCCATAAATAAGCCATCAATACTACAAAGAAAATATTAAAAGAAACAGCATATACATGAGGACTCCAAGTACTGCTGTAACTCACCTTGGTGAGTCTCATGTTGATCCTGTTGTGAGTCCTCTCCCTGTTTAGATTCCCTCTGAGCACCTCTGGCTCTGGCTCGTCCCCGCAGCAATCCGTACACAGGGTGCAACCCATATAATAATGCAATAATTTATTTACGTAGCACTTTTCGTACACTCAGGATTGTGTTACTATTCTACAAAAAGAAAAAAAGAAATAAAATAATAAAATAAAATAAAAAAAGTAGTGCTCTGGACCTTGCTGGTCCACCCTCTCCTCTCCCTTCTCTGCCTCTTGCTCGTGTTTTTCTGACTACACTGGGGCAGCTGTTTTTGTCGAATCACTCGAGGCCCTTCCCCTTCTGCTGGCTCTTCTTCTAACAAGCACACACTCATGCACTCACACACCAGCTCATACTCACTCCTCTGTCCATCCCAAAATAACACACACATACTGCTGCAAATTACCCTTTCAATCTAAATTCTATCACCACTCATGCAGTCACACACAAGCTCTGAGTTGAAGTCTGAAGATTATTCATGCACCCACCCCCAACCTTCCTCAACACACACACAAACCATTGTATTCACTCTCTAAACACACACAGGTATATTACTCGCCTCTCTGACTCCCGAACATGCTTTCTCTTGACTATGTGCTGCACACCTGTAGTATTATTCAAAGATTCTGCCGTCCTCCTCCTTATCCCACTGGATTTTTCCAGACTTCACATTTCTCCCATTCCCTGCAGTGTCATTCCTTTATATCCCCTTTTCTTTTATCATTCTCTCTCCTCTAACAGGATACTCTTTATTTACACAGAGCTTTTGCGGTGAGGTAAACGAAGCGGAGATATTCCTAAGACAGAAATGGTGTAGCAGACCGCAACAGCAGCGCTTGGGAAAGTGGGAAAGCCACAGCTCAGGCTCAGCTGGTATGCATGTTGGCAAGCGCCATCGCAGAGCTCAAAAACACACACTCATGTGTAAGTGAGACTGTGAGAGCAAATTCAACCCTGTTCTGAACCCTCTGAGGCAGCGCTGGATTCCTCCGCCATAGCCTCAGAGAGTAGAACACCACTGCAGCAAAGCGCTCATGTTTGCTGTCTCACTAGGGCAGTCTTAAAATAAGTTTCATATGTTATATGTTCACATTTTGGGTTTTGTGTGTGTGTGTGTGTGTGTGTGTGTGGAGGGAGGCAGCATTTCAAATCGTACCCCATGTTAAGGCAAATTCCATTCATGCCTCTGAAGCCCTCTTGCTTGCATCCCTCCCTCTTTTTCCTGTATCCCCACTCTCTCTCTCTCTCTCTCTCTCTCTCTCTCTCTCTCTTTACTTTCTGCACTAAGCTTACTTAGATGAACAGTTTGGTTCTAATGGGAAAAACAACCTGTATTTTGCATGACTTGGAATGCATGATTTGAGAATATGCAGTGTATATCATTTCATTTCTTAAGATTTCCCCACCAGAATTCAGTGTTCATTTCTAGGTACTTCATACCACAACTTTGTGTGTGATCACACACACACCATATGCATTTTTCTTCTGTTTACCACTAGCAATAATTCTAATCATAATTCTAATAATCTTATCTATTTTAGAAAAGTAGCAGTAAAACAATCTGAATTGACACATGAATTTGAAATAAGAGAAAATTTATTGGATCGAACAGTAAAAAATCTTATTTAAACATGTCTTAAAGCCTGGTACAATTAAAGCTACATCCACATGATCATTTAAATGTTGTTAAGGAATCAAACCTGAAAATAATTTCTAGCACATTACAATAATATGAATGCAGTAATTAGCATTACATACAAGAGGAGATAAGCATTCTGCCACTTTTATTTTGGTTATTTAATATATTCCAAGGCATATATCCCCTTGAAATTTGCACACAATGTCTTTTGACTTTGTACTTACCAATATGAACAAAAACGTTTGTATTTATAAGGATAAAAGATATGTTTAAAAAACAAAATTGTTAAGGAAAAAAGAATTTGGACACTAAATTAAAAAAAATATATATGTAATGGTTACATATAAAATAAATCAGGTTCTAGATATAAATGCTGCAGAAGAATGTTCTTATGCAAATTGCACCTGAGGTCATTGTAAAAGACATTGCCATTGGTTGGGAAGATTTCACAAACAAGCAACATGGTGAAGGAGCTTCCTAAAGTCCTCACAGACAACATTATTAAACGACACTGGAATAGAAAAAGCTACAGACCAATAGCAAAAGCCTTAAACATCCCCGTCAAAAAAAAGTTGAAAGTTCATGGAACCACAATTGATCATCCTTGGACAGGGACGCCACGCAAGATTTCACAAAACGCTCTCAAGTTAATGATAAGGAAGGTAAGAGAGAAGCCAGAAGTCACTTGAAAAGAGTTGCAGGATGACCTGAAAGCAGCAGGAACAACAGTTACACAGAGAACAAAAATCAATGAAGTGCACTGCAATTATCTCCATTCCCTCACCCCATGAAACAATAAAAACATTTAGCCAAACCAGGACTCTTTTTGAACAATATACTCTGGTCAAACAAAAGAAAAATATATTTGTCAGTAATTCAGCTCCTCATGTTCAGATAAAGAAGGATTGTGTGTATGATCGCAAGAACAACATACATTGAAGTATGGAGGTGGGAGCATCATGATATGGGGCTGCTTCTCCACAAACGGTGCTGGGGCATTACACATCATCAAAGAAAACATGAACAGAGCGATGTACCAAGACACACTAGAGGAGAATTGAAGACAATTTGACAAGAGGAATGGGCCAAAAATTGAACCACAATGCTGCAAAAAGCTCTGGATTATTGGCAGACACCCTTATCCAGAGCAACTTACATTTATGTCATTTATACAACTGAGCAGTTGAGGATTAAGGGCCTTGCTCAAGGGCCCAGCAGTGGCAGCTTGGCAGTACTGGGATTTGAACTCAAGACCTTCCAATCAGTAGGCCAACATCTTAACCGCTGAGCTACCACTGGTCTATTATGTCTAACCTTAGACATCTTGAAGCTGTAATTGCCAACAACAGCTTTACAACAAAGCACTAATGTTGTACTAAGTACTAATGTTAATGGTAGTTTGTGGTTTTTGAATACTTTTTCCCTTTGCAAGTCTCTGATGTGACACTTGATGGCCTATAAAGACATGCAGCAGTGAAAACAAGTGAAATGTGTTTTTCACCACCTGCAGGCTGACTATGCTGTGAGAATGCAAACTCATCCAGCTGTCAACAGTCGAGCACTTTTTGGCAAGAACATGGACAGCTGTTTCTGCAGACATATCTCACTATTTCCCAGTGGTCTGGTGAGGCTTTTAAAGGGAAACTGCAGGAGGACAGAGAAAACAAATGTATACTACATATGATTAGATTATAAATCGAATTTTGTTATACATAAGCAGTCAGATAAATGTAATTGGCCTCTGACATTACTCTGGCTCCTTTATCCTCTGGTTCCTTCATTTAGGTATCAATATAGGGGGGAAAAAAAAGCTTGAAGAACAAAGAAACCTTATAAGAACTCCTAAAATAGAAGCACGGGAGAAAACCCCAAATAAGGAGAGATAAATAGAGTTTGAGGACTCACCACAATGGACTCTCCATCCTCCACTTTTTTTTTAAATAAACACTCTCTTCATTCAAAATGGATGCTTCAGTTAAAAGAACACAAGCTGTGGTTATAAAAAAAAAAAAAAAAAAAAAAAAAAAAAAACTACACAAGATCCAAGTATGCAACCTCATGTTGAAACCTATACATTCCTCTATTTCAGTGATTAAACCATTGTATTATGAAGTTTTTGCACTTCACAGAAGCTGAGATAATAATTCATAGATGACCTGTTTAATGATATGTGTAAATACTCGGTCAGGTGCAAGACCTAACATAATGAATAATTAGGGATAAGGATTTTGTGTTTTTCTGTCAGAATGCAAAATTTCAATGGCTGCCTAGATAAACAGAATAATCACTTGGAAGTGATAACTCGTAATAATAACACATTATTTTAGGGAAGAGACAATACTACTTACATATACTCTCTTGGTGTTAAAGGGCAGGCAACAGGACATTTTTAAATGCCTTTATACCACAGTGCTGTTGTATTCTTGAATCTGATTGGTGAGAAGGTGTTGATTAATTTTCAATAACAGCAGCTCAGAGAGCAGGGTCAGCGGCAATGTAAAATAACAGGTTTACATATATATGTGTGTGTGTGTGTGTATATATATATATATATATATATATATATATATATATATATATATATATATATATATATATATATATATATATATATAAAATTAAATATATGAATTTTGAATATTTTGCATTTTGTAAATATCCTCAGGTTTCACCACAGCCTCAGAAGCTCTGCTTACACAGCCGATGAAGAACTTTTGTCTGAAACGTTCTGTTTTGCTGGAATATTTGTGTACTATGCTGAACTTTTAGCACCTCTACCATTATAGTAGATAAATAAATGTAACATTTAACATTTATGGAAGGAGTCTCCTATATCAGCACTTTATGATAGTCAGAGGTAAAACTTGCTGCAGTTCAGGACAGATGACTTTTCACTTTGAAGCTCCTCAGTAACAAGTTGCATTTTTTTTCCTTTTATTAAATTCAGGAGAAAGTGAAGGAATGACTGTTTATAGTTGCTATAACATAAGGAACTAACATGGAAATTATAGGAAATAATACAGACAATAAATATAAGTATAAACAGATCAAAAATACATAAAAAACATAATTTCATGCTAGCTTGTCAGTACGTCATGTTTATTCCTTACATAGCACATCCAGTTTATGGTATTACACCAGCAGTCAAAAAGAACAGCTCAAACACCTTTCATTTCAGACTGACTGATTCATAACGAAAATTCACATTTTGTGAAAACTGCATTTTGTGGGTCTTCCTCTAGCCTTGATGACGTCTTCACCATCCTTAGATATGTTCATAAAGATTTATTTAAATGATCTTAAAGAACTTTTCCTCTGCTATGCTATCCACAAACTATCCATAGAGGATGGATGTAGCTTCTCCCCAGATTTCCCCAAATATAATTCTCAAATTCTCAATAGGATTTAAGTCAAATGACTGTGCTGGTCATTTCATAACCTCAATTTCCTCCTCTTTAAACCACTCCTACACTTGATGTGCTGTATTTACATTTACAGCATTGCCCTTATCCAGAGGGATTTATAGAAGTGCTTTGTAGTCTCTATCAAAAACATATACTCATGCTAGTTCACTAGGTCAGGGACTAAGCATACAATCAAGCTCAAATCCTGTTAGTGGGAGGTTAGTACGGCAAGAAAAGAGAACAAACAAGTCAAGGGATTTTTCAAAAATAGATGAAATAAGTGCTAATTTGAGTGCTTGGTGAAGAGGTAGCTCTTTAGTATTCGTTTGACGACAGTCAGAGGAAGTTCATTCCATCACCTGGGTGCCAGGACAGAGAAGAGTCTTAATGCGTGTCCTCTTTGTATCGTTAGGAATGGAGGGTCCAGTCGAGCTGTGCTAGAGGCCCAAAGGAAGCGTGGTGCAGAGAATGGTGTACCTTCAGGTAAGTGGGGGTAAGTTCGTAGACAAGCACCAGTGTTTTAAATCTGATGCAGATAGGTACAGGAAGCCAGGGGAGGAAATGCAGCAATGGGGTGGTGAGGGAGAACTTGGGGAGATTGAAAACAACTCTTGCAGCTGCATTCTCATTCAGTTGCAATGGTCAGATGGTACACAGTGTCACACATGGTTAGAAAGAAAGGAGAGAAGTAATACCAGTTAGTAGTTGCTGATGTCTGAGTTATCTAGAATGTTTTTTTTTTCAGGAGGAGAATAACTCTTGCTGTTTTGAAGGCAGTTGGTACATTTATAATGGAAGTAGTGAAGGGCAGGAGGTCTTGTAAGATGGTCTGGAGCATGGTGGAAGGGATGTGATCCAGCAGGCAGGTGTTAGAATGCCTGGACAAGATAATCTGCAGGATCTCTCTTGTAGAAAGAAGAGTAAAAATGTGTTAAGGAAATAGGAGGAGAAGAGTGATTGTGTAGTGTAGAAATAGAGCTAGGGAAAGATTGGCAAAGTCATCAGCAGTCAGGGAGGAGGGTGAAGGAGGAGGAAAACAGTTAAGGAAAAAATGTTATGGTGCTTGTGCATGCAATAGATGCAGAAGCGCCATCTCTGGGACAAAATCAAACCTGTGCTACTTCCCCTGGCAGAGAAAACATAGGCAGAGGGCAGAACAGCCAGTTTAGCTCTCTCTAGTTTTCTGGCGTGATCCAGGTCTTAGTCAGTGCCAGAAAACAGAGAAAAAGTAGGAAAGCTAAAGCCAAGTTAAAGTCAGCTTTCTCAACAACAGACCAGCAGTTCCAGAACCCACCTACCACCACTGTTTGGGTCTGAGACAAGAGTGGCGAGTAGATGAGATTAGAGACTTGAATGGCACCTTACATTGTCTTGTTGGAATATCCAGACACTAGGCAGTGAATGAAGTTGGTTACTATTTTTGCATGAAATCCAACACCTTTGGCTGTGATGCATCTGGAGACCATAATCCCATCAACACAATGCTTTTCAACTGCCTGAGTGCATGTTTCCTTAAATGCTTCTCCCAGGATCCTCCTCACATAGACTTGTCCTTCACCTCTATGAAGAAACCTGGATTCATCACTAAAGATCACCTTCTCCCATTCAGACAGTATTTGTGTACTCTGGCAAATCTTATGGAACCTATTTGTGTGCAGCTATAGGCTTCATTTTCCTTCTTGACTTGCAACCAAACATTCCAGCCTCTCCTAGCTTTCAGCCCATTTGTCACTTCTGCTCAGCAACAAATCACAAGTCAATGTGAACACTACTGTCTGACTATATGCACTTTCCATACTATATTGAGCAAATCTGCACTCAATGATCATTGCAATCATTTTATAGACATTGGCTATAAAGTGCATCCTTCCTATGGAACCTATACAAAGACCCAGGTAACCACACTAATAACCCTTCAAACACACCAAAAACAGTTCATCTGAGTAATTTTTTCTGACTGCCAGTATATTTTTATACCGTCTACACTGTAAAGGCCCATGTTAGCGATATGTTTACAGTCATATCTTATAGTCTCCCAGTTCATTGGGATCCATTACTTGCGGCGCCCCTGTATTTGGCTTTAAGCACACCATCAGGCCATGTTTATGACTGTAGCATAGCTAATCAAAGCTAACAACAACCTGCTCACTCTGGGACATCAATCAAGGAACAGTAAAAATTTAATGCAGTACATTAATGCAGAAGTCCTTAATAAGATCAGTGAAAAGTCCAGTGAGCAAAGTGAAGAGCAATAAAACAGTGCTATAATGCCATGTACATCAATAAGGTTAAAGCCGTATAGAATGACTACATAGAAAACAAAAGTACGAAAGACACAACCTCCCACCTGCTGTTTATACTACATCATAATCTAAATGCCCCTACACAAAACCATTATGGACCTGACCACACAGTCTCCACCTAAAGCAGTGGCCACTCAGTATGTAATGCACTCTGGAATTGTCCAGGGTTTGGTTAGATCCGAATATAGAAGTATAATCTTGTGCAAGGACAAAACAATTGTGCCCACATCTAGGGTGTGTGCAAAAACACACAAACTTGGCCTGTATATTTCACCATCAGGAAGAGCTAAAATGCCACCGCACTCCAAGGAATATTACACAAATCAGACAAAAAGTGATAAAATGTTTAAAAATAAAATGTCTTCAAAGACTCTGAACAATAGGACATAGGTTCAGAGATTTATATAAATGTGACACAAGATCAGTGTCTGCCCACAGTTTATGGTAGTGCTGTGGCATTTAACAGTTCCGAACACTAAATACAGAGTTAAAGTTTAGTGGTCACAGTAGGCCCAAAATTATTGCCATATGTGCAGTAACCCATGTCACCTGTATGATCCTTATGTTCCTCCAGCGTATAAATCAGGCTGAAAACAGAAAACCATACAAGACGAGGTCTTCTTGTTTAAAAAAAAAAAAAAAAGTATGACATGTAAACAGAAACTCATCTGTTCAGAGTCAGCTGAATTTTCTTATTTAACAGTATTCTCTATAAGGAGGGATCTTGTGTGGCGATTCGGGGGAAAACATGGCAGAAAGACTCAAAGTTCACAGAAACCAACTGTGAGCATCAAGAAGGAAAAGAACAAAAACAATCAATACCCACAGTTTCAAAATGAAAACAGAAGTCAAAATGGCAGCTGTGTGACGTTAAATCTATTAGTAGTAACTGCCAAAACATTAGAGAAGATCTCAGCAGGACAAAGGTACGTTTGCTACTAGAAACATCCTGTGTCGAGCTGATAATGTTACTTAGAGAGTAAAATAACAAACTATCTGACTGGGCGCGAAATCAAAGGCGCACTGGAGCCTGGATCTGCATCCAAAGTAATCGCAGAAGAAAAAAACAAAAACCTTTCTGGATTGGTCCTATATAGTTATACACTCTTGGGCCCAGATCTCAGAATAGATGGATGTGGGAGTGAGCAGCAGGAAGATGCTGAGAAAATGTCAGGGTCACACAGTGATGGACAACACACAAGCAGATGTCCAGGATGAGAACACTGGGTGCCTGTTCTCACTGCTGCCTCCAATGGCCCAGGCTGCTTTCTGTCACAGGCTGCTGTTCTAAGAGCTCTACTTAGGCTCCAGTGCCTGAACCCTTATTTATGAGACCTTGTAGCCTGGTGTTAAGGGCACATTCTTCAGCTGCAGTTCAAGGGACACAAAGAGGTTGCAAAGGATTCATGATTCATTTTCGCGGCAGGAATCTAAAAAGTGAAAACGATTGTAACAGCACAGCTCCTTGAAGAATCACTTGAATCAAACAGAATAAATTTAACTTAATCATCATGATACATGTTGAAAACAAGCAGTTTTATTTTAGGATGTGGCTTTTCATGCCCTGAGGTTAAACTGTAAATTCCTTGCATCCATTTGGGTTGAACTTGGCCTCTTTAAAAATATCCACACAATATGCTGATTGCAGAAACTCTACATTCCCATGGAGAGGGACGTGCAGCTCTGCTTGTTTTCATGGGAATCAGAGGTTACAAATGCCACGGAATCGCCGCTCAGCACTGCATCAAGGAAATACAAGTGTTTACACATGGATGTTGATGCTAACGCTGCTTTGCATTACCACAGATCATGTTCCTTTGAACCACACTGGCAAGAGCCATTGGGAATGAACTACAAGTATATTCTGACCTCAAAGCAAAGCACCAGTGCAGCAGACACAGGGCTCTTTATTAGGGATGTGGCTTTCAGGAAGAATAAAGTGCATGGCCTTTTGACTGTCTGTCTCCTCCACTTCCTGTAGATAAACTCAAAACTTCCTGTCTTTACAAGAAGAAACAGACCCCTGGCTTCTTTCATTTCTTCTGCTTCATGGAATATCAGTTTTCTCGATAGTTTAGACAAGCCATAGGCATGTGATTATTTCCAGAATCGGCTGTAGGGGTGTGCAGTCAGGTCCATTTATTCTCTGTGGTTTATGTTTCAAAAAGTAAATCCATGAGATTTGCTTTCATGTTTGAAAGTAACATCACAGTTATATTATCTAGAGGGTACAATTAAATATCTTTTGATGTGTAGATTTTAATCATTTTAGTGTAGACATATTCCATGTTAAATGTACTCCTTTGTTCTTCCTAGAAAGTTTCAACATAGCAGAAATGTAGAGTGTGAAACTATAGACTGCACAATAGTGACTGTTTTATTAAAACCTTTATTCAGAATGCACACAAACCATACTGGTCGTTTCAAAAAGCAATTTGTCACCAATGTTTAAAAGGACTTGATTAAGGGGCAAAATTTTGTAAATGACTAACAAGCTTTTAATCCTTTTAGATAGAAAACATTTGTTCTGAGGGCACAGCTGGCCACAGAGGTAGCTCAATAAACTCGTCCATGAGAATGGATCTGACTAAGGTTAGTTTATCCTGCAAAGTTTTTTTTTTTTTTTTTTTTGGGTGCAATGATGGAAGTTGCTAAACTGATATGTGGTGTGGAAATGGTTTGCTTTCTGCCTCCCAGTTAGTAAGTCATCCTCAATATAAGTCCCATATAATATGCTTTAAGACACAATTTTGCAAGATAAAATGCTGCTGAACAGATCATGCAGGTCCCAATGTCTCTAGAAGCACAGCATTCAGCTGTCCTATCAGTAAGGAGAGGAAAAAAAAAAAGAAAAAAAAAAAAAAGGCATAAACCCTGAAAAGCAACAAGACACTTGCCTTTGGTATGAACCTAACTTGTGTCATGCCCCACTTTTATAAACTAGTGCTAGAAATGTGATGTATACTGGAGCAGCTGCAACAATGGGATCACATTCTCTCATTTTAAACCTCACTTTTTTTTTTTTATTAGTTATATTTATCTTAGCCAACTTCCCATATACCCTATTATTTTAAAATGAGTCTGGTATTTGTCCCACTAGCTTCCGCTCAGTCCTGAAGAAGGTGGTTATAAGAGATTGCCATGTAATTTTACTGCTTCCTCAGGTTTTGCTTCAAGGGAGCAGAGCTGGGTCCTTCACTGCTGCATGGAAAAAGCTGTAGGATTAATTCATAATTCATTTTTGACCGACTTTCCTGCAGCAAATCTCTCATTCTCCATTCTCCTCGGCGTCATCTCCCTCGCCATCCATTAGTAAGGCTGCATATTTACTGGCTGAGCTGAATTTCTGCCAAAAGAGAGAGAAGATAAGATGTAACCAAACACTGACAAAAGTTTGATCATATTAAAGTCTTCCGAGTTGGGTACTTTGGTCAAATTAAAACAGTTGAAATAAATCAGGTTTTCAAACTATAAATGAGATTGAGATATGAGAGTATCAAAAATGGACTGACAGCTTAAGGTCTGAATCTTCTGAAGGAAAAGAAGAAATAAAAGCTTCTGCGAAACTTAGAGGTCTGTTAATGCAGATATTTGGTGCATTATTTGTACTTCAGTTACATTTTACATACCGTTGAGTACTCTGTAATCAGTAATATGACTCTGTAAACATATGACAGATCCCTATACAATATGACTTAATATTATGTGAAAATGAAAATGAAAGAAAACAAAACAAATTGACAGACACAGCTGTATAATGCCTAAACCTTACTTAGTTTCTCTTATATTTCTATCCATCTTCTACATTTAATCCATTTTTGCTTATCGACACAATCTTTTCAGTCCTAACAATGTATGGAATTCATGCCATCAGTCATTACCTTAATATTCCTAGTTAAATCATGACAGGATCGAGGGTGTAGTGATGAGTTCTATTTCACCTCGCAGTGGTAAGAATCACCTGGACACGTTCTTGTATCATGCACGCGTGTACCACGTGTGACGAATCATGCGCCATGGGCAACAAATCCCACCATCATACAGCCATATTTCGCTTTCTTTTTCTCATCTTATACACGTCTACACCTTATGGAGCTATCCACTTGGCAGCATGTGACTACGGTTGGATCTTTCTGTCCTCCAAAACTTCCTCTCATCTCATCTGCCTCGGTGAGTGTATTTTTAGAAATTTTCAAGTTGGACTGGATGGTTTTAGGCAATTCACAGCACCAAAAGCTCTCTTCCACTTGTTGGGACAGAATTTATTGTCACATTGCGAGGATTTTACTGAGTGCTTTAAAGAGGGATTTAGGCAGCTCATACTCTGTGGCGCACATTCTAGATAGACATTTATGAGATGAAATAGAACTGTGGTGCAATGAGCACAGGTCAGCTGCCAGGGTTCCTTGTCTTGGAAGTGGGTCACGTAACTGATCATGTGGTGAAGTCTGTAGTCCGTTGTGTTGCTATGAAATGGAGTTCAATGCCGGTGTTTGGTTGTGGTGTGGAATTCTGGGAGTTGTTACAAAAGCAGGTCACATAAGAGTCATTTTTCAGGTACCAAGTGATGCAGGTATATTTTTAAAATAAATTCAACTTAACTATACTTCTGCCAGTCATGTCTAAAGTATGTCAGCTAAGGTTTGCTCAAAAAAAATTAAAGCTACATTTTAGTGTTAAAGTGCATCGTAATTTATTATTATTGTATTTATTTTATAAGATTTGTTATATTTTCTTTATATTTATAATAAAATTAATTCTATTTATATTATATTTACAAGTTTATTTATTTATTTACTTATATTTTCTAATTTGTTTAGACAGTTAATTCCTTGTGTATATAGTTCTTGCTCAGTTCAGTTCATTCTTGCATATAAAATAATATGATTGGCATAGCTGACGAAGTTGTCGTTTAGGGCTCCCATATGTAAAGAAAAGGCCCTGGCAATTATACAATTAGCCAACCATGTGGCAGCGGCACAATGCATAAAGTCATACAGATACAGGTCAAGAGCTTCAGAATGGGGAAAATGCGATCTCTGTGACTTTGTCTTTGTTGCATGGTTGTTGGTGCCAGATGAGCTGGTCTGAGGATTTAAGAAACTGCTGATCTCCAGGGATTTTCATGCACAACAGTCTCTAGCATTTACACAGCATGGTCCAAAAAACCCCAAAAAACATCCAGTGTGTGGCAGAAATGCAGTTGATGAGGGACGTTAGAGGAGAATGGCCAGGCTGTTTTGAAGTGACCGGAAGGCTACAATAACTCAAACAGTCCCTCTTTACAACCATGGTGAGCAGAAAAGCATCTCAGAATGCACAACATGTTGAACCTTGAGGTGGAAGGGCTACAGCCAAAGACCACATCAGGTTCTACTCCTGTGAGCCAAGAACAGGAATCTGAGGCTACAGTGGGCACAGACTCCCCAAAACTGGACAAAAAGATTGGAAAAACATCACCATGGACCCAGCCTGTCTTGTGTCAACAGGCTGGTGGTGGTGTTGAATGGAGTGGGGAATGTTTTTTTGCCACAAACTGGAACCCTTACTAGTACTCAGCATTGCTTAAATGCCACAGCATATACCTATCTATCCAATTACTGTTGCTCACCACATGCAACCCTTTATGGCCACAATCTTATAATGCCTACTTCCAGCATGATAAGACCCCATGCAACAAAGCACAAGTCACTGCAAACTGGTTCCATGCACACAATGACTTCAGCGTAATTCGGTGGCCTTCTCAGAGCATGTTGCTCACAAATCTGCAGCAATTATGTGATGTAATCAAGTCAACATGGACCAGAATCTCAAAGGAATGCATCTAAAACCTTTGGGAATCCAAGCCACAAAGAATTGAGGCTGTTCTGAGAGCAAAGGGAGGCCCTACCCAGTATTAGTATGGTTTTCCTAATAGTGGCCAGTGAGTATAATCATTTGAATTGATGATGGTGTTTTGTTTGGAGAGCCCAACTCTGAACAACAATTAGCAGCTTCTGACCGACCGCTGACATGAGGTAGTAGATTCAGCCTTCTCAAGTTCATTAGTCTTAATCATGTTCAACATCTGCCCCTTTTTCGCTCTAAAACAACCACACAAATATTATATGAATTAGAAATATTCACTCCTAATCTCATATGTAAAGCACACACTCTACGGTTTTTTTTTTTTTTTTTGCAGGAATTTTTCACAAAAGCAAATAATTTGGAGCCTGGCAGCAAGTTCAGACTAATTAGGTTTCATATGTATGGTTTACATTTAAGACTCAATATTGCAATAAGCTGTGAAATATTGATTTTAACAGAACAAGCTTAATTATAGCCACCTCTCCACTTCTTCTTACTGAATAAAAATGATAAACACAAACTGTAATCACACAGCAGCTATCCATTTGAGAATATTTGGACAAAGACACAGGCACACCCAGAGGCAAAAATATATAAGGTCATGGGACAGGAGGTCACACCCAGAGAAAGTGCCTTAGAGCTCTGTCACTCACAGGACTGGGAGATTCCTCATATTTCTTTGGCCCTGGTGCTGGTCTGAGATCTCGCTCTCTTCTGACGTCCTTTCTACAAGCAACGTAGAACAGACTGAAACAGCAGTCTCTGGCATGCATGTAAAGCCACACTTAGTCTGATGGCTAAAAACTTCTAACTCTTTTCTTGAGGGTTTTACTTGACATACTGAAGGCTGGGTGGTTCAATGTACATCAGGGATGAACCATTTCAGATACAGGTCAAAGTTCCCAAGTTACTGAAAATTGGGCTTAGATGCAGCATACGATGCAGAACAATTAGATAGTGCTGGTAATGTGGATATAAAATTACAAGGCATGGAATTGTAATGCCACAAGGGAACAATTTTGTAAGTATTCATTTGAGATGTAAGGGTAGCTGCAAATTGACTCTAGTTCTGTTTGTCCCATGGCCAATATTCTACTCAGTAGAGGCTAACCTGTCTGTTTCCTTGCGCCGGTCTCTCCCTGCTGCTGGAGCTGTAGCCCCGCCGCGGCCCCGACGTGGACCATCTCCCCTGTTCTCATCTGCAAGGAGAGTTTGCATGTACAGCAATGTGCAGTTAGACAGTTAAAGCCGTTACCCAGTAAAGGGCTGCACTAATTCCTTAGCACTAATATTGTATTGCTACAGCTGGAATGCAACAATACATATGTATTGCAGGTAATATTCAGTGAAATGCAATTTCTCTTCAAAATCTGTGGTAATGACTAAGAGCTCTGTAAATACTGTGATGCATGCCTACACTGTCCAGTCAAATCTATGCATCCCATACATACATACTGTAGAAACAGGAGATATTCTCATTTTAAATATCTTGTGTTTAACATTTGTTCTCTTTCAAGTGTGTGTTTCAGTATCTCACTATGGGACACACCCCCTCATTCTGTCCCCGAGAAGCAATATTCATTACCCCAGCTGAGATTTGCTGGCAGACATGATGCAAGGTCCTCTACTCAGTCTAAAACATCTTGCTTTCAAAAGCTTCTCAAACAACAAGCACAAGAGACATGTTTAGCTGAACTGTTCATAGTGTGAGCTAACCACCTGTCACCACATGTTGCCTGCCTTGGCACCATCTTACCTCACAGACAATATTCTCTGCTTTTGCATGTCTCCAAAAAGTAGTATTTGCCTACTAGCTACCACATTATGCTGTGCTCCAAAAAAAAAAAAAAAAAAAAATGTCAACAGAAGAATTCTTCCTCACCCAGGAACACATGGTCAAGATGTGAAAAAGAATTAGAAAAGAAAAGTTTTTATACAAGAAATGCAAAGTTCATGTGCACATCCACACACACTCCCATATAACAATCACAGGATGCAGCTCGATGCAGTCCACAATGCAGGCTCAAGTCGAACCACAAGAGGACCCCAGTACAGCTGAAATGCTCACTAACAGAGAAAGTTATTGCAACAATTATTTGGGCTTTAAGCAATGTAACCAAGGGTTTTGAAAGAAAAAATAATTTCTCTGAAAGAATAAATCAGCAATAAGAGCAATATTTCCTGAGGAGAGCCAACATGGCCTTTACTCAAGGTTTGGTTCCCAAGCCAGAAGAGTGCGCTGCGCACACTGAACAGTTACTTAAGAAAGTGCAGCATATTGAGGCTTGGAGCTTTGATATGGTTTGTGCATCCCGTCAATCCCCATCTTTGCTATGTGGACCTAAAGGAAACATACTTTCATATCCATATCTTTCCAACAAATATTTGTTGCTCCTGTTCGGCCTGTCACTGAGTCTGTGGGTATTTATAAAATGTACAAAAGCAGCAACAGCAGCGATCCTGACCAGGGAAGTAAAGCGGACGGAAAGCATTCTCTACCATTAAGTATACCTGGCTGAAATTTAGGCTTGCCACTGTAGGTTTGGGAACATGACAGTGGGCCAACAGCCCCTTATTTGTTGGTGCACGAGACGGGCACTTTAACTCAAAGGACTGTCAAACCCTTGAATGATCCATGGGACTTGAGTAAGGGCTGCTAAATATTTTCTCATCCCCTCTTTGCACATCTGGATCAAGTAGATCCCAAGGTTATTTCTCTAAAAATGGAGTCTGTAAAAACTGTTAGTCACATCCATACTTTGCCAGTTAACCCATCATGTATGCAATTTCTGCTGGGTGATGCTCAGTGAAATCTAATCCTGCATTTATCAATATCTAGTTTATCTATATGTTGATAAAGCGCCACCTGATTCAATTACACACCTTCCATCGTCACCCCCCTTCACCTCCAAAGAAAAGATGAAACTGGTGGTTGACAGAACAGCAGAGATCAAGACTTTTGTTCAGCTATTTGTGTCACTTGGGTAAACTGGTCAGAAAACAGGATCGTGGAGGTTACTTTAGCTTATTCCTGCAGGGGGATGCAGTCTCCTGTGGGTTTGCATGCTAAATCCACTTGGGAATTGACCACATCCTGGGCCTTGTTCCAGAGAATATCAGTTGATGATGTGTGTGTAGCAGCAAGCTGGTCATCACATTTGGCACTGCCCTTTGAAATAAGCCTGGCTGGCAATTCAAGAGTCACAGTATGCCACAATGAAATACTGAAATGCTCTTGAAAGAGAACTTTTGGTTATGAATGAATCTCCAGTTCTCTTATGAGTGAGATTTCTTACTGGACCACCCTCTTTCTGTAAAGCGAGGAAGAGGTGGGCTTATCAAGACTGAATAGATGACACCGTTTCACAATTAATATCTGCCATTATGGCTAAAGTAAAGGAATATTGCTTCCAGGGGACAGTCTGAAGGAGTGTGTCCAATACTGAGATACCTCACTCCTGCTACCAGAGAAAAAAAATCAATAAAAGTGGGCAATAAAGCGGATTCCAATATACCACAATATTACCTGCCATTATTTAATTAAACACTTAATATTTGAACGCATCATAACACTTAGATTTTTGGAAGACATTTACAATAGTTTTATCAGAAGAGAAAAATAATAGATTATGATTCATTTCTCATAGAAAGAAGTCATTTTTGGTCATAGCACCACATAAATCTATTAATGCAATCTATTTACAAAAGAGAGTCAAACCAACTATTTACTTATTTACAAAATACTATAATTTCTATTTCTGCTGACAAAAAGAAGCTGTGGTAGTGAGTTGCTGGGAAATAGACATGAAGGAAAACAGTAACGGCTGGAATAGTTCACGTTTATTACTTGCAGATATAGCCAAGAAGAGAGTTTAAAGCTGATTTATATTCGCAGTTACACATTTGCAAGATGGCCGCTGTGCGTTTCCTGTGGTCGTTTGGTGCATCGCCTGTGCACGTCCTCAGAAATTAACACAATGCATCCTTATGGTTCAATACCAAAACTGAATAGTGGAAGCAGTATATCACCATGAAACACTGTGTCTGAAACTGAATAAACAATGTCTCAAATCATGTATTTATGTACTATTCTAGACTGTTATCAATTATTAACACTAACCAGTTTTCATATTAGTTAGTACCAATAATTAAAAACCTCTTAAATCTACCAAAAAGTCTGTTTTGAATACCAGTCTTCTGGGTTTTCTAGATTAGTGAATGTTTTTCAATGTACGGTGAGGGTTTTTGATTTGAGACACAGATCACGACAACAATCACCAACGACAGAAAGATTTACAACAGACCGTAAAACTCTCCTAACATCGCAGTACACGAAATTGCCAAAAATAAAAGCTGAAATTGGAAACCAGATGGACAGAAATGTTTTGGCTCTGCTATGCCATCGAGTGGATGTCGATTTATCATCCAGATGTATATAAGATACGCAAGCGAGTATGTGAACAATGCCTCTAGCGTAGAGGCTGCACGTGTGGATGTACGCATTGTGAAAGTGAAGTATTTTTGCGCTTTAATACGAAAAACAAAGTAGTGTGTGAGAGGGACAAACAATGGTGATCATAGATCCTTGGGACTTTACATACTGGTGATTGGACCAAACCTGCTTTCTCGATTCGTATAATCAGAATCAAATGCAGAATAGTCATTAACTTGTGCTCTAAAAGTCACTAGATTGTCTAGACTCTTGTTCTTTTTTTTTTTTTTTTTTTTTTTTTTAAAATAAAGTGGCTAAAGCATCCACAATACTGCAAAATATAGGAAAAGTCTGTATCTATACAAAAAGCTACTCATGTAATCATGTCTCTCCTTAATCTTTCAGGATTGGAGTGGAAGACTGTGCATATACACAGAAAAACTCTGTACTATACTTTACATATGTATAATGTCAGTAAAGATTCTTTCTTTTTCTGTTTGTTTTTTTTTTTTAACTGGAAAAAAAATCAAGGGGCTTAATAAAGCATTTATGCAATGTGTAACCAATGCATAAGCAACAGGATACAAGTGATACACTATATGGCCAAAAGTTTGTGGACACATGACCATCACAACCATATGTGCACATGTTCCAGATGTTGTGCCCCACTGCTGTTATAACAACATCCACTCTTCTGGGAAGGCTTTCCACTAGATTTTGGAGCACATCTGTGGGAATTTGTGCTCATTCAGCCATTGATGTGGGGGGAGGAGTCCTGGGGTGCAGTCGGCGTTCCAGTTCATCCCAAACGTGTTCAGTGGGGTTGAGGTCAGGGCTCTGTGCAGGCCGCTTGAGTTCTTCCACTCCAACCTTGGCAAACCATGTCTTCATGGCTTCTTAGTCCCAGTGGAGGGACATTGTAATGCTCCAGCATACAAAGACATTCTAAGCCAATCATGTGAAACATCTGCCGTCATGGCTAATGTAAAGGAATATTGCTTCCAGGGGACAGTCTGAGGGAGCGTAATGCTCAGACTTTGTGGCAACAGTTTGGGGAAGGCCCACATATGGGTGTGATGGTCAAATATTTTGGCCATTTAATGTACATCATTCATAATTGTGCTCTTTCATGGTTGATTCAACCGTTTTTCTCAAAACTCTTGATCTTACCTTTGACTTTCTGGGGGACTCTCTCATCAGCTGAGCTTGTAGAGCTGAAATCAGACAGGCCAAAATGACTGCAGTCAAACTCATTGTTCTTGACAAGTAGCATTAGAAATAGAACTCTCAATAGTATCATAATGAGATATGCCTCCATAAACAGAAAATCAAAAAATAAATAGCCCCCAAATTAATTTACTTATTTTATTGGATAATTATAATTCTCTAGCTTATTAACTAAATGCTTGTTTTATTTTTCTATAGTTTAGCAATAAAAAAAATTTATGAAAAACCATTAATCCACCACTCCAATGGCTACAGTGTGTTAATAAACTTAGCACTTCAAATGAGTGCTAGGTCTGCAATTTCTGCTGAACACTGGGTGGAATGTTTCAGACCTTTTCAGGTAGTATATTTCAGATATGAGTGTTTGGACTCTGACCTTTTGGGAGGACCAGGTTTCACCTCGTTCTCGGTGGAGCCACTGCTCATGGCACTTCTCTTCGCCCAGGCATTCTCTTTAGGGGGAGGGGCTGGGACCACCTTCAGGGGAAGCCCATCCTGCTTTGAAGATGAGGCATGGCTTCCTGGAGAGGGTGGCTCATCGTCACGCCCGCTGAAAACCTCATTCTCCAAAGAGCGCTCGCTTTCTCGGCGCCTTGAGCCTGCAATAGGAGGAGTGAGTTTTCTTTCAAATAATAATAATAACAATAATGTATGATTAGCTCAATTATGATAATGAGCCAATATGCACCTCTGCTAGTGGTGTTTCCTGGTTGTGATGACTCGCTTCCTGTTCGTGAGCGTTCTGTTGCTTGGTCCTCACTTCGCCAACTAGGATGTCTGAATGTGTAGAAAAGAAAAGAGGGCCGAATAAACTTTTTGCCCTCTAGTTAATAACTTTCATATGCTTTCACTCCAAAAAGCCATCAGTTCTGTTTTCATTTCAAAATATGATCATTATTAAGGATTAAGGCTAATTTCACTGAAGACAATTAAACTATGAAGTCTGCAAAAGTCATTTTAGAGGAGACAGTACAATACTGTTACTACAAGTCAAACACCAGACACACAGCCAAAAAGTAATTACTTCTTGTCTGTGCTGTGAGTCCTCTCTGCAAATAGCCTTCTACAATCAAGATGTTGCTCTTACAATACTACATTGGGATGAAAACAATGAATAACTTTTGATCAATTTAATCCTCACATATCCCTACAGTAGGTGTGGACAAACAATGGCCAGCAGGTCAATACATCAGACCACTGACATTCCAGACATCCAGTATTTATGAAGTTCTGATCAGTATCTGATATTTTGGGAGAGATAGCAAAGTATTTTGCCAATTTTGCAGCACATGAGCTCAGATGAGGGTGTGTCTAGCTTTTAACACTGTTAGGCCCACTAACACAATGCTGCCGTCTACTGGACATATTTTGAACTACAATAGTGAGGATGCTTATAGCCCAGTGTTTTTAACCCAATCTTTGTCCAGTGCATCTGTAGCATATGCATGATTGCAACAGACAACAGCTGACATGTTCCCCATACTGAAAATGTTGACTCAAAACTCAGTAGAAGTCTGAGGGCAGACAACCTAAGGAAACAAAGTCACTGAAAGGCAGAATTATAGACATTAAGAGCTAACCTTGCAAATCCAAATTAAAAACAAACAACTAATAAAATAAATGTAGAAAAATATGTTTCACATGAATATTTTTGATTTCCATTAAATGTGAATTTCAATTAAACAGTAAAAGTATTTTATAAAGTATAAGTAAAATTGTATTTATAGTACAGTATTCCCTTAAATTACATAACATTAATATTTTTTGTTATGGTTTTTAATGTTTTTTTAATGTTGTAGAGAATAAGAGAATAAGCAGAGGGAATGTCTCTGCTCAAAACCCCACCAACAGGAAAACCCCCTTTCTCATGGCTGCCTTCATGGCTTCACCGCTCAGAGTCTGTATTACCTGCTACTTAGCACAGAACTTAGCACTTCTGTACAAAATGAAGTACTTGCATGCAATATATAAATATCTCTACTGTAAA